>NC_084993.1:3562790-3730546 GCF_963691925.1 Scomber scombrus | reverse complement strand
AAAAAAGCTTATGGGACCCAAATGAGTCAATGGTTTGGAAAGCGGCCTCGCCTCATTATTCATTTTCACTCTCTCTCTTTTTTAAAATAGGGTGATTTGTGTCGTACATTCATAAATATTAATAAACCGTTTAAATGCATTAACTGGGAATCTGTCCAGACTCACAGTGGCCAGCGTTTGCTGTTATTTTTATTTTACGTGATTTTCTGTTGTGTTTTTGTGTGTGAGCTCTTGTATAATTAGTCATTTACACTCACTTTTTTCACTGAGTGATCCTAAATGACTGAAGCTTCAGTTCTTCAGTTTTACTCAAATTAATTAATAATTAATTATAAAGTAAGACCAAGAAAAGGCAAATTAAGAGGACATTTTAATATATATATAAATCCAAGTGACAAAGTGCTTCACAAGGCAGCAAAATACACAAATCAATAAAATAATTTTAAATAGTTTTGAAAGTAAACTAATAAAACAATTTGATGAATAAAAAAACATTCTAATGAAGTAAAAAAGGTGAGAACCGTATTTAAAATGCAATAAAAGCAACTTAAATGAATCAGATGCTAGTTGATACTTTCTAAAGCTGCCTAATCGATTGATCAATAGGTCTGATTGGTTTTAATCAATAACCGCTGTGTCTTCCTCTTGTTTCCAGTCGGACGTCGTCCATCAGAGCGTGTTCGAGTTGATCCACACGGACGACCGCGCTCTCTTCAGACGGCAGCTTCACTTCGCTCTCAACACGCAGAGTCAACACGACGGCAGCGCTGAGACTCCCAGTGAGTAAACCCAGCTGTTCCTACTGGGAGTGATGGGAGGAGTCTGGGAGTGATGGGATGAGTGATGGGATGAGTCTGGGAGTGATGGGATGAGTCTGGGAGTGATGGGAGGAGTCTGGGAGTGATGGGATGAGTGATGGGATGAGTCTGGGAGTGATGGGAGGAGTCTGGGAGTGATGGGATGAGTGATGGGATGAGTCTGGGAGTGATGGGAGGAGTCTGGGAGTGATGGGAGGAGTCTGGGAGTGATAGGATGTGTCACTTATTACGTTATTGGCTATTATTACCTATATTGGCCGTTATTACATATATCGACCATTATTAAGTATATTGGCCATTATTACGTTATCGGTCATTGTTACGTTATCGGCCGTTATTACGTTATCGGCCATTGTTACGTTATCGGCCATTATTACGTTATCGGCCGGTATTGCGTATATCGGCTTATTACATTAAAAAACGGGCAAAATTATAATGCTATCAGCCATTATTACGAAATCAATTACGTTTTTAAAATGATTACGTTACATCATCATCATCATCATCATCTTCATCATATTCTTCTTTATCTTCCTCAGGCGAGCAGAGCAGCAGCGAGGTCAACAGCAACTTGATGACGTACGATCCGCAGGTCGTCCCGCCCGAAAACTCGTCTTTCCTGGAGAGAAACTTCTGCTGTCGTTTCCGATGCCTGCTCGACAACTCCTCCGGCTTCCTGGTAACCCACACACACACACACACACACACACACAAAGAATACACACCATCTGTGTTTCTGTGATGTTGAAGACATCAATTTATAATGATTAATAGAGAAAATAATGCACAGACTAATGAATATATAATGAAAATAGATATTTTAGTAGAGTAGAAAGATGGTAACTTTAACATTTTATTCTCATCATTATGAACTAGTGTCACACACTTGTTGTGTTTCTGATGCTATATTTTACATTTTATCTCAATTATCTCCTATTAAAATGTGATTATCTGTTGTTAGTATGTTGTGTTTATTCACCTAAAACTATACAAAGCAGATCATGGTGCAACTTTGGATCCTAAATATTTAGATGAAGTGAAACCTCATGATTTTTCTTCTTTTAAAAAAGGTGAAAAAAGTAAAGTTTGAAACCTCCTTTTTCTTTATTTAATATCAATGACAGTTTGAAGCATGTTTAAACTGCTTTATGTTAATAAATTGATAGTTTCAGGTTAAGAAAATGATTTTAAATAAAATATCTGTGCTGTTTTTCTTCTTTAATAAAGGTGAAAAAGTAAAGTTTGAAACCCAAACCTCCATATTCTTTACTTAAAATAAGCAATTTTCTATCGATCAAGCATTTTCTAAAGTTCTTCCTGTTAATAAATTGATAGTTTCAGGTTCAGAAAATGATTATAAATTGAATATCTGTGCCGTTAAGAGCACTCAAAGCCTCCTCCACTCTCTTAACTCGTAAGAATAGACACTTAAAGTAACCAGACCAAGTGAGAAGTTACTGACCTACAGTGTTTTTTAAAAAGTGAGGTCATAGATTAACGTAGATACTGTAAAACCTCCATTCATGCTTCTTCTTCTCTGTTTGTTCCCCTCCAGGCTTTGAACTTCCGCGGCCGGCTGAAGTTCCTCCACGGTCAGAACCGGCTGTCGGAGGACGGGACGTTGATCCCGCCGCAGCTCGCTCTGTTCGCCATCGCCATGCCGATGCAGCAGCCGTCCATCCTGGAGATCCGTACCAAGACGCTCATCTTCCAGACCAAACACAAGCTGGACTTCACACCCATGGGCGTCGATGCCAGGTACACACACACACACACACACACACATACAAAACGGGCCAAGAGGGAAACCAGTAGAGAGACGATTCACCTTCTAATGAAATAATAGTGATAAAAAAATAGACTTTTTCACTTGAAAATGAGAAAAATATTTAAATTAACCTTCGTGTCGGCCTCCCGGGTCAAATTGACCCCGTGTGTTTTGACTGTTCCTTCTTTCCTCCCTTCCTTCCTTCCTTCATTCCTACCTTCCTTCCTTCCTTCCTTCTTCCCTTTTTTCATTCCTTCTGTCCTTCCTTCTTCCCTCCCTCCTTCTTTCCTTCCCTCATTCCCTCCCTCCTTCCTTCCTTCTTTCTTCCCTTTCTTCCTTCCTTCTGTCCTTCCTTCTTCCCTCCCTCCTTCTTTCCTTCCCTCATTCCCTCCCTCCTTCCTTCCTTCTTTCTTCCCTTTCTTCCTTCCCTCCTTTCCTTCCTTCTTCCCTCCGTCCTCCTTTCCTTCATTCTTTCCTTCCTTCCTCCCTCCTTTCCTTCTTTCCTTCTTTCCTTCCTTCCTTCCCTTCTTCCTTCCTTCCTCCCTCCTTTCTTTCCTTCCTCCCTTCCTTCCTTAACTCGAGGACAACAGGAGGGTTAAACTGTTATTGGTCTTTAAATAAACATAAAAAGTCAAACAAAACTGACTAAAACCATAAAAAACACACATTTAATTAATTTTTTGTGGTGTTTTCTCTGCAGAGGGAAGGTTGTTCTGGGTTATAATGAAATCGAGATTTGCACCAGAGGAACCGGCTACGCCTTCATCCACGCCGCCGACATGATGTACTGCGCCGACAATCACTTGAGAAGTAAGTCCTTTCTTTTATTTTGAAATATTTTTATTGTTATTATACAGCCGAGAAAACTACAGATCTGATGCATCGATGTTTGGATACAAACAGAGTCTTTTTTTTCTGTGTTGGTGTGCAGTGATGAAAACAGGAGACAGCGGCTTCACCGTCTTCAGGCTTCTCACCAAAACCGGGACGTGGCTCTGGGTCCAGGCCAATGCCAGGATCATCTTCAAAGGAGGAAAACCAGACTTTATCGTGGCCCGACAGAGAGCTTTAACGTAAGATTTCAACCTAGGAAAAGCCTGCAACTAATAAATATCTTCTTGTTTTTTGAAACATTTGTTCAAAATATTCAAATTTTTGAGCAAATAAGACGAAGAAAAGCAATAAATCCTCACATATGATGAGCTGTAATGGAGACATTTATATTTAGAGCACATTTCATACTCAGAGGCAACTCAATGTGCTTTAACAGTAAAAATCGGAAGCATAAACATACAATTAACTCAATTATAGTAAAAAATGGAGACAAATGGAGACATTAAAATGTACAATTTAAAATGATTATGCTTGAACTAGTACATATACTGTAGTGCTATAGTTATCTGTAACACTATAATAGAACTGAAGCTATTAGTTAGTATTTTGGTCATTTTGAGACATTTATTCACAAAACAGTCAAACTTTTGTTAATTTGTGTTCTTAAAAATATAAGAATATGCTGCTTTTCCTGATTTAAATTGATTAATTGGACCTCAGCGATCAACTTTAGGTCAAAATAAATCAGGAATTAGAAGATTTCAAATTTGAGCTTTTGTCTCTTTTTTTTACATTTTAAATCATAAATTAGTTAGCAGTTTAGTCTCTAAGGAAAGAATAGAATAGAAAGCTTTATTGTCCATTCCATTTGTGATTTAAAGACAATAAAAACAATATACACACACAGCTAAAAAACAACCGAACAGCAGCCTAAAATCACACATTATCACATTTAAGAAGCTACAACCAGACGATTATTTATTATTTTTAACTTCACAAACTAATCCGACGCCTTCAATTTTGTCTCCTTTGCCGCAGAAATGAAGAAGGAGAAGAACAACTTCGCCTCCGTCGTCTACAGCTGCCGTTCGACTTCGCCACGGGCGAGGCGCTGCTGTATGACCTCGCCCCGACCATCGACGTCCCCGACCCGTCCCCCGCCGCGAAGCAGAGGAAGCTGGACAACTACTCCGTCAGCCGCGACTCCCTCCTTGGCTGCATGCTGAGCCAGGACCAGTCCGTCTACTGCGAGAACAACAGCGCCAGCATCAACGACGTCGCCTTCAATGACACGCACGCCACCGTCAGCGTCCCCGTCAACCTCTGGCAGCAGCAGTCCTCGCCCAAACCCGTCGGGAGCTTGGTGAACTCGGAGGCTACGGTTCAGGACATGATGGAGACCCTGCAGCAGATTTTGGAGGATAATGAACTCACAAACAGTTTAGACGTGGAACCGGACGAGCTGAAGAGTTGGGAGAGCACCCTGCTGAAGATGAACACCAGCACCTGCGAGATTAACGAAGATCTGAACGAGATCCTCAGTCAGGACATCCTGTCTTACGTCGAGGAGCAGCTACAAAAAGAGGGCGGACTCAAGCTGCTCGATAACCTGGACGACATCCCTACGTTGGACCTCCAGAACCAGGGCATAGATCAAATATTGGAGTCGAACTTCAGCTGGCCTGTGGAGACGTCGAACCAGCAGCTGATCCCCAACGGAGTGGCGATGATGGCACCGGTTCTGGGGACGATGAAGCTGACCCACGCCGATCTCCCTCAGCTAAACGGTCCCACGCTTCAGCAGATCGCCTCACAACAACAACAGCAGCCGCCTCTCGTCCCTTCCGTGGGTCTGAACGCTGATTTGGGCGCCCCCGCGATGACATTCAACCCTTCGTTTATGGACTCTTGCGCTCAGACGCAGAACCAGCTGAGGAGCTTACAAGTCCCCCCGAAAGACAACAACAACCTCGGAGGATTCTCGCTCCGGCAGAATCATCATCAGCTCCTCTCCAACTTACCCGTCGGCCTCCAGGACCAAAGCGCCGAATTACAGTTAAACCCCGTCTTCACCTTCCAGGGGAACCAGGGGAGGAACCAGGGGAACCAGGGGAACCAGTGGAACGCCTCCTCGCTCTCCAACCTGACAGAAGCCGACACCTTTGAAACGTACAACCAAAATATTTCAAACGCACCGAGCTGCTTACCGAGCCACTTTGCACTTCAGATGCAGAACAGCGACAATCAGAGACAATCATGGCAGCAGCAGCAGCAGCAGCAGCAGCAGCAGCAGCAGCAGCAGCTGCAGCAGCAGCAGCAGCAGCAGCAGCTGCAGCAGCAGCAGCAGCAGCAGCAGCAGCAGCAGCAGCCGATCTCTAACGGACACCAACAGATGGGCGCCTGCATCAACCAAATTTCGGGATTTCAAATGAATCCTCTCACCGGTGTCACCGCAATGCCAAACTCAATCAACAACTGCGCCCCCATGTTCAGGACTGCAGAGACTTCTAATGTTCAGTTTCCCCCCAAACCTTCTCTTCTAGCACCTTCTAGCAGCTGCATGTTCCAAAACGCCGCCGCCCCCGCCCCCTCCGTGACCCTAAACGGCGTGCACCTCAGCCAGGCGCCCCCTTCCTCCTGTCAGAGACTGAACCCCGCCACCAGCCACATCCCCTCCAAGCCCTCCTGTTTCTATCAGGGGCTTCCCGGAGGTGGGGCAGTGCAGGGGATGACCCCAATCCCAAATCCTGATACGGCACTACCGTCCTGCCAAATGACCCCCGGACTCGACCCCGAGAGCGTCCTGGCGCAGCAGCAGCAGTACCTAAACTTCAGCGATCAGACACAGGTAAAAACTGGCTGTTCGGCAACGAGTTTGAATCGTTTTTGGTGAATTTTAGTCGGACGTTGACGAAGAAAAAAAAGTACTGCATGAAAATCTTCTTCTAATGCAGTAAAATAAGTGTTATGAGCATGTTGTTGTTAAAGTATAGACCTTTAAAATAGTCTCCGAGCACTTTAAGCTCAAATATTTAAACCTCAATCATGTTTTAATAGCTGCTTCTTTACTTTTTATCAGTTTTGACAATATCAACAAAATAAACTAAAAAAAAAACAGGAAATATTAACAAATCTGTAAAAAAAAACAACACAAACTTTGCAATTAAGGAAGCTAAAATGTTCAAAAAACACCAGAATAGTCTTTAAAAAGCACCTTAAGCTCAAATAATTAAACCTAAATCATGTTTTTAATTGCTGCATCAGTACTTTATGAACACATGAGCTTGATGTAGTATTACAGTAAAAGTACTGCAGTATTATGAGTGATGTAGTATGCAGTATTACAGTAAAAGTACTGCAGTATTATGAGTGATGTAGTATGCAGTATTACAGTAAAAGTACTGCAGTATTATGAGTGACGTAGTATGCAGTATTACAGTAAAAGTACTGCAGTATTATGAGTGATGTAGTATGCAGTATTACAGTAAAAGTATTGCAGTATTATGAGCGATGTAGTATGCAGTATTACAGTAAAAGTACTGCAGTATTATGAGTGATGTAGTATGCAGTATTACAGTAAAAGTACTGCAGTATTATGAGTGATGTAGTATGCAGTATTACAGTAAAGGTAGTGGTTTGGTCCCTTTGACTGATATATTATTATGTATGACATCATTAGATTATTAATAGTGAAGCATCAGTGTTAGAGCAGCATGTTACTGTTGTAGCTGCTGGAGGTGGAGCTAGTTTACACTACTTTATATACAGTTAGCTAGTTTAGTCCAGTGGTTCCCAACCTAGGGGTGGGGCCCCTCCAAAGGGTCAGCAGATAAATGTGAGGGGTGGTGAGATGATTCATGGGAGAGGAAAGAAGAAAAAACTAAGTTATGATACACAAATGTAAATTATGTAAGTCTTTAATTTGAACCGTTTTTCTCTCTTATTTCGTAGATCAACAGCCGTCCAGTCGTAGGTAACGGAGGTTTCCCCTTCTCTTCGCTGCCCAATGGGAACGCGTACTACTCAGAGAACAAATAGGAATCAGCCGCTGTGACTCTTGGACGGCAGAGGATCCCCGATACTGGACTGAAATACATTTTAAAAAGGGCCGTTTTTAAAGGAAACTGAAGAACAGAAAAGTGGACGAGAAGGACGAGGAGATGAACCGGACCCGCTCTCTCTCTCTTCTGCTATTCAACAGAAAGAGAGATGAAAGCTTTATGAGATTGAGGAAGAAGAAAAGCTGGTAGTTTGGAGGTTTATGGTGAATTCCTCCTCAGAGCTGGTTGGATTATACCAAAAAATAAGGAAAAAAGGAGATAATCGATGTCCTGAATCAGCAAAGTTTTGGTGCAATCGTGATCAAATTTGAGGAAATTTTGAACACAAGAAAGTTTCAGGATGTCTGTTTTTTTCCAGAGGTGAACGTTTCCTGTCATCAGTTCATCATGAGGAGGAAGATTTAGTTTTTTGGGAAGGGAGGAATCAGAAAGACTTGGATGAAAGTTGGAGGGAAACCAAAACAAGCCGATCACTCCTCAAATCCTCTTCTAAGTTTTTTCTCTTGTAAAAACCAAAAACCTTAAATCTCACCTTTATAATTATGAGCTCAGTGTCTATTTCAACTCTAATTAGGAGTCGATTCTTAATTGATTCCTAAATTAATCTATATTTTTAAACAAAGATGGCAAATATTTTACAGTTTTAGGCTCTCAAACAACTTATTTTTTGGTCTTACGTTATAAATATTTGAATATTTTTGAGCTTTTGGATTTTTTTGTCGGACTAAACCAGATATTTAGTTACTATTTTCTGATGTTTTATCAACTTAATTCATCAATTAATACAAAAAATACAGTATTAACACTTATTTTATATCATTTTAAATGTAGTTTTGTTGTTTTCGTGTCTCTATTTTTCTTTTTTGACATGACCAGAATCATGAAATATAAAAGCTAAAATGTTCAGTATGTTTTAATTATAGATGGATGTCAGAAAATAGTGAACATATGTCTCTTATTAGATAAATATCACGTCATTTAATGTTTAGCTTTCTTCTGCCGACAGCTGAAAACTAAAAGATATTAATTTACTGTCATATATAACAAAGAAAAGGCTGAAACCAGCAATTTTTGGGGCATATTGGCTTAAAGTAAAAGGACTATTTCATCATCATTGTAGTGTATGACAAATAAAATCTAGATTAGTTGAAATATAAAGGCCTAAATGTTCAATATGTAGGGTTTCTTTCATTATCGATGAGCAGTTTTGTCTGTAAAATGTCAGAAAATGTTTAATTTTGTGCGACCAACAGTTGAAAACCAAAAGATATTAAATAAGTGTCACATATGACAAAGAAAAACATGAAATTATCACATTTAAGAGGCTGAAACATTTTTTTTTTTAAAAACCCAATTTATTTGATGACTGTGGGTGTTTTCCTCTTTCAGCCACAGGGGGGCAGCAGTGAGTCAACTCCTTTTTTTAATGAAAGTGACATTTCAACTTTTTTTAATCTTCTTATTTTGGGGTTTTACAAGAGAAACCATTGAAGGATGGAGGAGTTACTAGTTTATTTTTTGGTGAATTAACTTCCCTCCACCTCCCAAAATGTTGCCACGACAACGATCGACAAGGCAAGAAAGGAGAAAAAGAAAGAAAAGAAAAAAGAAAGGCCTGTTTTAAATCCTCTGCCGTCTCTCTGACGAACAAACAACTCCCTATAAAAGCGCTCAGAAGGATAAAATATATCTACTTTTTGTTGTTGTTTTTTGTTGTTTTTGTCCTTTTTTTTTGTTTTTTGAAAGTTCATTTCAAATCTATATTGTCTCTTTAATCTTCCCGCTGAGGGAGATTTTTGCTTTGCAGACAGGGTATATTAATTAATGAATTAAAAGAAAGAAAAATAAAATAAAGAAACGCACAATAAAAAACATCCAACTAACAAACAAACAAACAAACAAACAAACAGAGTTTAGGAGGAATCAGTGAGGACAGCTGCTTGTTTTTATGTCACTGAGCCAGTTTTATATGTCTTTTCTTTTTACTTTCTCTTTTAAATATTTCTGTTTCTTTTCTTTCTGTGGAAAAAAAATACAGACAGTGCCTTAAAAAAACTGACAGATCTGTTTGAAACTTTAAAGGGACAGTCTGTCAATTTAAATAAAATAAAATATGAGTGGAAATTTAGAAAAAAACAAAGTGAATAAAAACTTACCATTTGCCTTAACTTCAACAAGCCAATTATGTTTTAAATATTTATTGCACTATTTCTTTAAAGTGTTGCCAAAGCATAAAGAAAAAATTATTACCAAGCCCCCCGAAGATAATTTTATTATAAAATAAGCACAAATTAAGATGATTTTAGTACTTATTTCATTAAAAAATGATGCTTTTAATGGACTAAATCTTCCAGATTTGATAGAAAATAGATTAATAGCACATTTTAGTAAAAAAAAAAAAGGCTTAAAAACATAAATGAAACCAAATAATAACATACTGATTTATATTTTTTGTGACAAATTTCCGTCCTCTTCCTCTTTTCCTGTTTCCAAATTAATGTATGGACGCTCTTGCTCGGATCAGGAGTAAAAAAAAAACACAGAAGTTAAAAAACAAAACAACAAAAACATACACACAAAAAACACAGTATAAAGGCAGCTATTGTATATTTTAAATGAGGAAATAAATAGGGGGGAAAAAAGGAATAAAATGAAATAAAACAACAAAAAAAAGGAGGGGTGTAAACTTCAAGTGCCTTTTTTTTTAATTGAACCCTTTTGATTGTTAAAAAAACACAATTCAGCACTTATAAAAGAAACGCTGGAAGTCGCTTCATCCCCGTACTGAGCCATTAAAACCTGCTTTTATAGCCACAAATATACACAAATATATCATTTCCAGCACTTATTTAAAACAGTTCTTCTACAAAATGAATAATTTCCAGCGTATTTTTTAAAAACCGAGGCAAGGATCTTTTAAAAAACTTGACTTAAATACCAAATAAAAAGCCATCTGTGATGATTTAATGTCCGAGGATACCAAAGGGAGAAATAAATGATTTATATTTATCTATAAACACTTAAAACAGCAACTAAACGGCCGCACTGATTGTAGTTTTACGTCGATTTTAACAAACTAGAATCGTGCTGCATTCAATTGTTATGGGAAAAAGTTGTAATTACCAGTTTAGGTGAACAAACCAGCTGTAGTTTTATCTGTGAAAGCTTTTAATTAGCACTTCAAACACAGCGTAACTCAAATTTAATGGATTTAATGTTACATATTTATCAACTTACGCCAACATCTACAGTATGACATGAATTGTAATTACAAGTCTTTTAATTCCCATATTTCACGAATGCTCCATTCTCCGAGGGCTTGTTAAAGAGGCATTCTGGGATATGTAGTAAAACCACTAACTGCAGTAGTTTAGAGGAGAGTCAGGTGCAGTTTGCAGTATTTTATTATGACTTTGGCTCAGTTTGTTTTAGGAGTTTAATGTGAATAATTAAACACAAAGAAAAAAACCCACAAACTTAACGTTGTCTTCTTAAAGATTATTCACTGAAAATTGCAATTATGCCAAAAAATCCCAATAATCAGTGTCTGAAATGATGCACAGACGGAATAAACTGTAAATATCACTTCCATACAAGACAAAATATATGTTCAACATTCAAAACATGAAAAATATTAAGAAAAACACCAAATTTGTTCATATATTTACTTTAAAAATGAAGCTTTTTTGTATTTAAAGGTAAGAAAGTGGGAAAATTCAGCCAAAGAAATTATAAAATACTGTAAAAAACAACATTAAACTCTCAATTATCTTCTCTGAGGATGTTTTAGTGAGATAAAAGGAGATATTTGACAATTATTTGGTGCTATTAAAACATCTTTACAGCAGATTTTTAACCAAAAACACCAAAAATAAACATCACAGATGGTCGAATTCTTTTAGACTCAGTACAAAAATGAAGCACGTTGCTCGGAGGTGTGTGATTTTTTTAAATTTTTAACATATTTTCTCCTTTTAAAAAAAAATCCAGAGTGCTTTCAATCAAAGCCTTTTTTTCTCCTCACATGGTATTCTGCAGAAATAAAGAAATATATCGTGTTGCCTGCTTATATAAAAACAAAAAACACAAAATATTAAAAAAAGGCTTTGTACTTATACATTTATTGTTCAAACCCCTGAAAGGCCAAGGCCTTAAAATGCAGTATCTTTGTGTATCTGTATATAAATATATATATTTTCCTTCTTTTTCTGTTGTTTTTTTCATATATTGTGTATTTTATTGTCATATCGCCTTAATCTGACTCACGCTTATCATTTGTTTTGTACATTTTCTGCACAGCATATACATTATGTAACCTCCTGTTATGATGTTTTGTTGTTGTTGTTGTTTTTGTAACTTTTCAACTTATATAATTATATCTTTGTGGATTTTGTGTTCAACATTTTGTCTCCAACGGTGTATGAGAGTTTGAGTCAATCTTTTTTTTTTTCATGCTCACCATATTAAAGGTGATGTGATCACACACTGACTGCAGTGTTTGCTCTGTCGTTTGTTTAATGGTTAAAAAATATAAGTTCAAAAAACATTGGTGGGATTTAACCTTTGTGTCGTCCTCCCGGGTCAAATTGACCCCGTCTGTTTTGACTGTTCCTTCTTTCCTCCCTTCCTTCCTTCCTTCCTTCCTTCCTTCCTTCCGTCTGTCCTTCCTCCCTCCTTCTCTCTCTCTTTCCTCCCTCCTTCTCTCTTTCTTTCCTCCTTTCTTTCCTTCTTCCTCCATCCTTTCCTTCTTCCTTCCTTTCCTTCCTTCTTCTTTCCTTCCTCCTTCCCTCCTCCCTCCCTCCTTTCCTTCCTTCTTCCTTCCTTCCTCCCTCCTTCCTCCTCCTTTCCTTCATTCTTCCTCCCTCCCTTCCTTCCTTGACTGGAGGGCAACAGGAGGGTTAATAAGCGCTATAATGAGAGAACTGATCATATTTTACATTTTATAGCCAATTTTTTTGTCCTATTTGAGCCATAAACTTAAAAAATATCCTTTAAAAGTTGGTCAAATTGCCGTAAAGTATATAAGTTTATGATCTCATACATTTTTTAGACTTATCTTAATATATTGAGCATTATTATTGTAGTTTATGGTGTAGTTTTGTTAATTGTAATAGTCTCCAGCGTCCACTAGGTGGCACTGTAATGCTTTTTTAAAAACTATCATCTCTCCTCCCATTACTCAGTCTGCTCCCAGTTAAGCCCATAATGGTTTTCAAACACAGTCTGTTCAAAGTTAAATGAATTTAATGGAAAGAAAAAAGGATTAACTTAAATCCTACAAAGTCAGAATAAGTCTATAAAAGCATGCAGTGTTGGAGTTAAAGCAACAGTAACACGTATGGAAAAAATATTGCAATCATAATTTAAACAAGTATTTGAGCAAAAAACACTTTAAAAAGAGGGAAAAAAGTGCTTTTTTAATGCTCAATTAATACAAAATAATGCACAAGAGGTACAAAACATTAATACAGGGTTATACTTTAATCATTAGGTAACAGTCAGTAAATTTAATATATTTTAAACATTGTTTGGGTTTTTATTTTGAAGCTTGACTAGAGAATTGTTTAACTACAAACAAAAGGTAAGGTTTGGTTTTCTACTGGTTCATTTCATTTTATATGTATATATTTTTGTGAAATGTGTCAAAAAATTACACATAGATTGATTAAAAAGCTTGTCTTAAAATATTACTATAAAGCATGACAAGTTTTGCGTATCAACCTAAAATATTTTGGCTTAGAAACATTGAAAAATAAGTGAAACATTTCTTTGTTTAGACCTATTTTAGCCACAATTAAGCTAACACTGTATAACACATTACGCAGGGATATTATTAAACACGAAACTAAGTCTAAAAGTATATTTTCTTTTAAATATATGTTTAAAATATTTAAGCAATAGTGATTTATAATATTATATATAGTTAAAGCAGACGGAGATATTTCCTCTAACTTAGCTAGAGGGCTAGCATCACTGTAGCTATCGTTAGCAGCTGAAGCTAAAACTGTCAAATTATATATAAACACGATGACTTCGATAATTGTTATTGTACGATAAGTCAATATATAGACACGATGATGGTGATAATTACGTTATTTTACGATAACATTTGAAAATTGGTCCATTAAATTTGTGTTTTTTTTGTTGTTTTTTTTTTTTTTTTTTACATAAATTTGACTTCAAGTATTAATATTTACACCGACATTAATGTGTTTTTATTAAAATACAGATACATAATTTAGTATAAAGCTAAAAAAAAACACGTTTGATAGTTTTTTCCCCCTGACGTCACATTCGACTCGCTGCGTGCTCCCGAGCGAGCCGCTGAGGGGCAATGAAGCGCGCTCCCGGCTGCCTCTGGACTGACAGGGAGACGGAGGAGAGCAGAGCACCGAGCAGAGAGCTCCGGGGAAAGGAGGAGAAGAGAAGAGAGGAGCAGGACGGGAGAAAGGACGCAGAAAACTCAACTTTATCAGGATACTGTTTGTGCTTCACCTCCAGGATCTGAAGTTTTTACCGGGAGCTTTAAGACTGGAGTGTCCGGATTTGAGGCACTGTGGACGGGATTACAGGAGCGCCTTCAACCGGGAGCTTCGGTGCAGAGAAACAACACACTAACACTATTTATCTTCAGTCATTGCATCTTATTTTTATCTGCTGTCATGTCTCTGATCTCTGCTGCTTCTTATCGGACAGCTGCAGCTTTCTATTGGATGCTTTCCACTGGATTTTACTGTTTTTTGGGCATTTTTTATTATTATTAAAGTTAAGTTAATGGATTTTTTACTCCTGCTGCACTGTAAGTAAACTGGTACCAACATGTATGCTGGAAGGAAAAGAAGAAAACCGGCACAGAAGGGGTAAGAGATGCTTATTTATATATATTATTTACTCATATATTTATCAACTACTGACACTGATTCTGGTCATTTAAAACACATTTTACTCCCTATTTAACCATTACAGCCTAATTAATAGCTATGTTGCATGTGCATCCTGCAGGTTTGCATGTATATCTGTATATTTGCATGTTTATCCCCCACAAAAAATCACATTGATAAAGAAAATAAGCCATTTTTAACACCACACATGCACACAGGCAGCATGCAAACATCATAAATATGTGATTTATTCAGTTTCAGTGCAGAAAAACATCATGTTTTGTTGAAAATGTTGATTATTTGCAGCTCAGTTAATGTATTTGTGCATATTTTTATTAAAACACACGCAAATTCACATGCTTAATCTGTCAAATACATATTTATTTCAATTAATTGATTATTTATTCACTCTATTATAAATAAATAATGAAAAATAACAATCACAGCTCAGTGTAACATCTTTAAAATGCTTCTTTTGTTTAAATATTAGTCCAAAAAGTCAAAGATATTCCAATTACTATGAGTTAAAAGGCTGAAAATCACTTAATTAATGACTCAGTTATCAAAAATAATTGGTTTCTTGTAATTATGCCAATTATTCTAGTACTGCAGCAGATAGTGTTAGCTTTCTACAGATCAATATGGTATCAATACAGGATTATGTGTCAGCCATGTCAAAACTACAGAGCAAAAGACAAGTTTATTCACATTTATTTATGAATTAAAGCTGGTTTATTGGTACCAAAAAGTCAGAATCATGAGTTTTTTAATGAAATGTGTGCTTGTAAAATGTTTAATTCAACATGAATCAATAGTAACTCACATCAAACCCTCGTCATGATGACTCATTCTTATAAATCACAGTCTTCCTCTCACGTCCAGAGTCAAACCGACTCCGGCCGAAGGCGCCAAGTCCAACCCGTCCAAACGCCACCGCGACCGCCTGAACTCGGAGCTGGACCGCCTGGCCAGCCTGCTGCCCTTCCCCGATGACGTCATCTCCAGCCTAGACAAACTGTCCATCCTCAGGCTCAGCGTCAGCTTCCTGCGCACCAAGAGCTTCTTCTCAGGTGAGATGTCGTTGATTTTTTTCAGGGTCTTTATCTCTCTTCCTTCCATCTGTCTTTCATTGCTTCCTTCCTTTCTTCCTTCTTTTTTTCCTTCTTTCTCTTCCTTTCTTCCTTCCATCTTTTCTTCCTGTCTTCTCTTTCTTCCTTCCTTCTTTCTCTTCCATTTCTTCCTTCCATCTGTCCTTTCTTCCTTAATTCTTTCTTTCTTTCCTGTCTTCTTTTCCTTCCTTCCTTCCTTCCTTCCTTCCATCTTTTCTTCCTGTCTTCTCTTCCTTCCTTCCTCCCTTCCTTCTGTCCTTCCTTCCTTCCATTTTTCTTTCCTGTCTTCTCTTCCTTCCTTCCATCTGTCCTTCCATCCTTCCTTCCTTCCTTCCTACCTTCCTTCCTTCCTTCCTTCCATCCTTCCTTCCTTCCTTCCTTCCATCCTTCCATCCTTCCATCCTTCCTTCCTTCCTTCCTTCCTTCCTTCCTTCCTTCCTTCCTTCCTTCCTTCCTTCCTTCCATCCTTCCTTCCTTTCTTCCATCTTTTTAATGGACCACATCAGATCAAATTGTTCTGTATATATTTGGCCCTTGACTGAAGATGAGTTTGAACCTCCTGGTTTAGAGGAAAGCTTTAAATTAAGAATCAGAAGCTGGTAAGAGTGAATCTATGCAGCTCGCCTGCTGCTAAAAACACCGAAATAGCTTTTTCACACCTCGCTCAAGACCTGCGGAAAACACCGAGGTGGAAACACAAAGAGAAATAAGGTCAGAGAGTTTTACTGGAGGCGACGCTGGAGTGTTGGAGACTCTGGAGAGGTTTAGCTGTGAAAAGGGAGTCTGAAAA
Source organism: Scomber scombrus (assembly GCF_963691925.1). Taxonomy (NCBI): domain Eukaryota; kingdom Metazoa; phylum Chordata; class Actinopteri; order Scombriformes; family Scombridae; genus Scomber; species Scomber scombrus. Next base: position 3,714,285 of record NC_084993.1, on the reverse strand, counting down.
CGCCAGATTTAGGTCTGTAAATATGTATGAAAGAGAGGTTTGTAAATGTGCTGGAGTTGTGACATCACTTCCTGTTAGCTACGGAAAAAAACTACAACTCCCACGAGAAAAACTACAACTTTTAATCCATATTCCAAGTTATTTTTCAGCTTTTTATAGTCGAGTAAAACATCGAAGGCTTATGGGAAATGTACTTTGCTTAAAAAAGCTTGTGGATAAACAACTATATTAGATTATCTGGATTTGTGGTTATTAGCAGATTTACACACAAACGCACATATTTTGTTAATGAGGTTTTAACGTCGATCGTGCTGCTGGATCACATTTGACTCGTTTTAGAGAAAGTTTAGATGGAAAAACATTTATTAGGAGTCTCGAATCTGTCCAAAAACAACAAACAGCTTTCAGAAATCTACTTTTTTTCTTCTTTAATCAGCTTTTAAACACGTGACATTTATTTAAAACAGCCTTCATGACTGTTAAATTATGTCAGAAATGTGACAATATGCACTAAAACTGACTTTAATATTAATTAAATCTCATAAAACGTTCCTCCAGAAGGATCCAGCTGTTTTTATTTAGACGTAAAATACTAGAAGATGCAAATAAATGACAAAATCACTCAAATAAATGCTCACAGGTCAATGAATTGATTAGGCAGTAATATTTTAATAATCTATTCACTGTTGTGAGGCCATTTATTATCGCTGTACAAACTGGATCTCCTTATACAAAGTCTGATTTATTGTTTTATTTATTTTTAAATGGAGAACATTGTGTGTTTTTTAGCTTTTTTATTCCATATATCTTAATTTTGATTCATTTTCTTCTCTTTAAACTTGAATTTTTGGACTTTTTGTGCATAAAATACGTCCGATTGACAGCTGTGATTTAAAATATATAAGCACCAACTCACCAGCAGACCCAACTCCATCCTCTCAGATAACTGAACTGTGGTCGAACCGCATCATCATCGTAACGTCTTATAGGTCAGCTCCTCTCGCCTGTGGCTATGAGACGACCCCCCCCCCCCCCCCTCCTTGTCCCAAAGCCTCAGTGATGCAGTAACGTCGGCCTGAAGAGACGGCGGCGAGCAGGCAGGAGGAGGAGATGAAAGCCTCGGAGAATAAAAACACGGCGGGATAATCCACTCAGTTTACAGACCTTTTGAAGAAGGGGGAAAGGGGGAGAGACCCGAGCCCACTTTTCAACTTTTGACTCCTGAAACCTTCACAGAGGTTCTGTTTTCATCAGGATCAGGTTACATGAAGTTATGATAAGCGTAGCTCAGAAAAATTGTGAAATTTAGCTGGAAAAGTGAGAGTTTCCCTACAAAATGTGTGAAAATGTAAGTTTATAGTTATGAGCACGTGTAGCTAGGTCTCATAATAATTACGTTATCGACTTATCGTACAATAATTATCGTCATCATGTCTATTTATCGACTTATCGTACATTAACGTAATTGTCAACGTTATCATGTCTATATATCGACTTATCGTAAATAACGGAATTATCAACGTCATCATGTATATGTACCGACTTATCGTACAATAACAAAAATATATTTTATCGCGATTATTTCTGAGACAATATAACGTACAATAAAAGTAGTTATTGTGACAGGACTAGAAAAGTGACATGTTTCCGATTAAATGTGTGAAAGTGTACTTATGTCGTTATCAGCGTGTGTAGCTAGTTAGTAAAGTTGGGAAAGAGAGCTTCTAGTAAATGAAACCAAATTTTTTCACGACTTTAAAAAAACACATTTTTCACAAATTTTTTTACATTTTCAACATCGCGTCACATCTTAAATCTACCTAAAGTACATCTTAAAAGCCCTGCAACACTCCTCTTCATCTTCATCACTCTGTTATTAGCTTTTTTACGTACGTTTAACTGCTCAAATAAACCCACACAGCACATTAAATGACTTTATACGCACAATAATAATAGTTATAATAAATAATAAAGACCCTTTTTTGGCTTTTAATAATATGTAAAATAAATATTACAGCTTCTGTGAAACCCTTAAAATGACTGCAGCCTTAATTAATGTAATGTGTGTGTATTAACTCAGTTACATGTAATAAATCGTCACGTATGTTTCACGACATGTTGAGTTCAGTTCAGTGAATTCAGGGAAAACGTTGCTGCAGGGTTTGTTTGTTTTTTAATGTTTGGATCCGAGGTCTCAGCTGTTAGATGGTTTCATAAGGTTCAAAGGTCACAGGACTCAAAATGTTGTTGTTTTTTTTACTCTAATGATTTTGGATTTAATCATGCACACACACACACACACACACACACACACACACACACACACACACACACACACACACACACACAGACACACAGACCTAAAGACCCAAAAATCAGCATTTTACCACATGAGGACGCAGCTTTTGTTCCCATTTAGCTTTTCTTTAGTGTGAATTTTGTCCCCAAAAGACACACACACACACACACACACACACACACACACACACACACACACACACACACACACACACACACACACACACTCTTCTTTTTTTTGTGTGTGGAAGCTTTAAATCCTGGGAAACTGCTCTCATCAGATTGTTTGGAGGTTAAAAAATGTAAAAAATTGGCAAAAATTAGACAAAAAAACAGCAAATTAATATATATACTGTATAATTCTGTGAGTCTGTGATGCGTTCAGGATTCCTGGTAAAACACACACTCACCAAATAAACTTTATTTATGTGTGTGTTTGTGTGTGTGTGTGTGTGTGTGTTAACCCGCATCTGTGTGTGTCCATGTGAAGCCATCTGCCGAGCGCTTACAGCAGATTAATGCTTTACTTGTGTAATACGGCAGCGTCGTATGTTTACATTGTGTTGTTGTTGTGTGTGTGTGTGTGTGTGTGTGTGTGTGATATGATGCCAATAATCTGATATTTTATGGCTGACATCTGCTCAGTCGGGTTCATTTTCTTCAAAATATGAGCAACTATTACCTTTAAATTCAGCTATTAAAACAATATTAGAGACTAGAAATAGATTATATAGATTAGATCAGATTGTTTTCTTTTGGCTTTTTCAGTCGATCAACAACTATTTTCTTTGTCAATTAAATCATTTAGAGTCAAGAAAACAAGTTAAAACGCTTAATAATTAAATTTAGTCCTTAGACACACACATCACCTAAAGCTTTTAGAGCATTTTGAAGCTGATATTGTAAAGATATGATCATATTATGCTGCTTTTTTAATGTTTTCTATTCAAATTAATCATTCAAAGCACACAAACATACAAAAATGTCAAGAAAGAAATGTTTAAAAGCTTCTTTAATGTAAATATTTATATTAAGTCCTTAAACAAGCTCGAAACACAAAGCTTTGAGAGCATTTTGATGCTGATATTGTAAAGATATGATCATTAAAAGCTGCTTTGTTCATGTTTTCTATTCAAATTAATCATTTAAAGCACAAAAACATACATAATGGTGCATTAAACATGACTTTTTTATATCTATATTAATATTTAATTCCCTATATGAGGTTATTACAGTCAGCTGCATCATTAACTTCCATCTTTTTTCTCATTTTATAACTTTAAACGTGACGCTGACGTTCGGTTGCCGCTGCAGCGACTCAGACGACTGAAGATCGTCTGTTGTGATGTTTTTATCGGCTGTTGTTGTCCTCATCGCCCTGCGTTGTGCCAACAGAAATCTCTTCCTTCTCCTCCTCCTCCTCCTCCTCGGTCGCCTCAGGGTGTTTTTTCTTGCCGACGGCTCCCGTTCGTGACGTCAGGCCTCACAAAATATCCCCCCAACCCCCTTTCCAGATCTGAATTATTGATCGTCCACATGCTTTTTTTCCCCCTGCTTTCTCTTTTTGGCTGAAGTCAGGCCACAGGAGGCAAATTTTAAAGGAGCAGTGCGTAGAAATTAAAGGTGATCTAGTGGTGAACGGACAGAGCAGGAGTGAAATAAGTAGGTTTTAGTTCATTTTAATCAGCTGGAAATGAGAATTGTTGTGTTTAAGCCTACAGAAAAGAATCAGTTTGCTTCCTTTGCTCTCCAAAAATCAACCTGCAGAGATTTTTATAATGATAATAATGATACATTTATTTAATATAGCACCTTTCTTAGAAGTAAAATCAACTAAGTGCTTCACAAAGTACAAAAAAAATATTAAAAACTTGCAAACATTAGAAAATCAAATGTACATTTCGTATTTTTGTTGGTTTTATATCATTTGAAATGACATTTGTACCATTTTTTTTTAACCAAAAGTAAGACTGAATGCTCCTGAAAATGTCAAATGGTGTAACCACAAAATACATGATTCCCCAGATGAAATGTAATATTTAGAACAATTGTATTCAATTACCTTTATTTAATATAAAAAGTTATAATGTAAGATCATGCCAAACTAGTTGATATGGTGTTTTATTGAGAATTTAGTGTTTTTAAGCAAGTTGAATTATTTGGTACAAAGTTTTTATGGTTACACCACTTAGACATTTTTGCCATAATCCTCTAATATATTCTCTCAAAATGGATTAAAAGCAGACATTTGATGCTGGGTCCACAAAAAAAGAATGTGTGCAAGTTATTCATACGTTTATTTTCTACATTTTAACCTCTTTAAATTTAAACTAAACCACATGGACACAAAGAAACATCACTGACCAGAAAAACGTCTTCTTCTATTAACGTCTCCGCCATCATTTCATAAGAAAGCTCTTTGTTTGCTTCAGACTCGACTCGCTCAAACTGATTTTACCCCTGGGGTCAAAGGCACAGAGCCGGCCACACAGGTCAAAGGTCACAGAGACGCTCTTTGGGAAACACAGAGGGTCGTTTTCATCCGCCTGACTGTTACAGGAAATGTTTTAGTCACAATAACTGTCAATAAACTCAATGAAAAGACATTTTTTATCAGTTTATTACATCTTCTCGCCTTCTTTTTTAGGTGTTACTCCCTCCATCTTATTGCCTGTAAACATATTAATTAGTCTCTCAGCTCCCAGTGCAAATTATATCTAATATTACAACCTTAATTTCAGGAAAAAAGCAGAATATTGCACCATAAAGAATACCGTAATGTCTTGAATAAAAGAGCCTCTACAAAAGCTGTTTTTGGAAAATTTGGGACTTTCTATCTTAAGCTTCTTGTTCTCTTCTTGTCCTTTCTGGTCAATTTTGACTGGTTTGACACTTTATAAAGCATAAATATATAAATTATCACTCAAGTCTGTGTTAGACCTCTTTACTTATATCTTTATTCCAACTTATAACCACAAGTTTTACACAGATGTGCGGAAATTATGGTCAATAGGCCTCATTTAAGCTCATTTTTTCGATTAAAAAAGCAGAAATTATTAATTATTTTAACTAAATAAGAGATCAGAGGAAAATATGTTGATGGATTATCACATAATATATAATTTGCAGCAAATAATCCCACCTGTTGTCCTCCGAAAGCATAAAATACAACTTATCACCCAATTCAAGTAGGGTTGATTATACCTGCAAAGAATGTATTTAAGCAATTAGATGAAAGAAATCCATATTTCCAAAGGACAACAGAAGGGTTTCCTCTTCTGAGAAGTGAAATTCATTCTCTCTTTCTGTCTGTCGCTCCTCTCGGAAGCGTCAGGATGATTTTCTCTGGCGCTGATCATGTTTCAGAGCTCCTCATCCTCATCCTCGTCATCATCATCTGTGACAGCTGTAAAGTTTTTGGCTGCTTGACAGACAGTTCAGATCGCCTTCGGTCAAATAAAGATGTTTGGAGACTCTTTTAAGGGCTTCAAAAACACTTCTGCAGATTAAACTGAGCTATCAAAAGAAGAAGATCTGATCCTGTGAGCCTAATAAATGTAATTCCTGAGTAAAATATCGTCTTATATTCTAAAACTACAACAGCTACTTAAACTGGAAAGACTCTGTTGTTATTATCTGTAATCAAAGGAGATTGAATGTTCATCAGGAAGTCTTCAAGATGTTTACAACTATATAAAACTATTTGATTTTCTCTCTGTCTTTCTCTTTAGTGGCTCTGAAAAACCAGCTCGCCAACGGCACGAACAAGAGTAGCGATCACCATGACGACGGCAAGGCATCGGCATCGGCGGAGGGCCGCATCTCTGAGGGGGAACTGCTGCTACAGGTGATTAAAGTGCTTCTGTCCAGTCGTTCTTCACGTGTAGTTTTGCAGGACAGGAAGACAAATGGCTGATTTTAATAGACGAGTTTCATCCGATCACGATATAATTATTATTTATTATATCGGACGAATTAACACCACGATATCGTTGATTCAAACAAGATTTAATGCTCACATATGTGTTAATTAAAGCAGGATCAGGGCATTAACTTCCTTTCAACTATATGTTATTGATCGTCAGTTTCCTGCCATAAGCGCCTCTGATCTAATTGCAATTATTTTGCAGTTGCGTACGATTTGCGATGCTAAGGGGAATGACTTAGTTTTCATTTTCAGTGAAAAATGTATTAAAATTGTAGGCATACCAGTTCAAGAAGTCCGAAAACCAGTTAGCAATACAAGTTGATAAAAACGCATTTTTGCTATATTTTTCATGCGCAAACATCGTAGCAACATGTCCGCAGCTAGGCCTGTCACAAAAACGACATTTATTGGACGATATATTGTCTCAGAAATAATCGCGATAAACGATATTATTGTCATTTGAAGATAATTTTATACCACTGATATAATGATAATATATCTTCTTCTTAGCTACGTTATTGTACGATAAGTCGCTATATATACATGATGATGTTGATTATTAGTTGAGTGTACGACTGATTTAATGCCAATAAACAGGATTTTACTACAACGTTCACACTGATGACGTACGGAGCGGCCATGTTGGATTTTTAGGTCGGGGCTGTTGTTGTTTTTACGACTTTCTGAGACAGAAATCCGACTTCAGGAGACGTTCCAGTTGAAATGTCCAACTTTCCGACTTATGAATTATCTCAGTGTGATTTCCTGCTTATTCATCGCAGACTGACGTTAAACACAGATCTCTAATCAATCGATGGTATTGATCCCAGAGGAGTATCTGGGTCAGCGCTGCAGCGAGGAGTCGAGGATGAGCCGGTTAGGAAGGCAGCAGCTTCATCTCTGCTGCCATTACAGACACCGGCCCATGAATTATACAGAGCCGGTGAACACATCTATTATTGAAGAGAAGTGAAGAGGGACGGGGGTGTGTGTGTGTGTGTGTGTGTGTGCGTGTGTGTGTGTGTGTGTGTGTGTGTGTGTGTGTGTGTGTGTGTGTGTGTGTGTGTACGTGTGTGTACTAAAAGCATTTTAAGTATTCCTGGACGTTTTTTATGTGTACATCACCAAATCTTAAACAAGCCACTCATGTTTTCATATCATCCACTTTTAGACCAGTGAGTCGAGTGTGTGTACAGTACAGTGTGTGTGTGTGTGTACAGTGTGTGTGTGTGTCAAGTCAGATTTATTTAAGGCGCCCGATTATGATTACAATCTTTTTTTGGTGTTTTCTTTTGAGCAGCTGATTTGAGTCTAAATGTTTTGGGGGTAAAAACTGAGACGGGAGCAAACACACACACACACACACTCACACACACACACACACACACACACACACACACACACACACACACACACACACACACACACACACACTCACACACACACACACACACACACACACACACACACACACACACACACACACACACACACACACACACACACTGTGTATCCTGGCAGTATTTGTTGTCATTGTTGTTGTCATCTTCCAAGGAAACAAACACTGCTGCTCTCTCTCTTTCTCTCTTTCTCTCTCTCTCCGTCTCAAGAGAGAGAGAAAGAGAGAGATGTGTTTTCTGCAGACGGATGAATCTACAGTAAATATTTATACACAGCGTCTGTGTGTGTGTGTCTGTGTGTGTGTGTGTTGTACGATGCTGGGCGTGGCCACACTGATTTTAACATTTTCAAATCATTAAATTTACTGATTTATCCTGCTGTGAGTGATTGTAAAAACTATAAATAATTCATTTTATCGAGCCGATTGATAAATATATTATATGAATTTAAATTGGTTAAAATGTGAAAATAGTGAATTTTGAGAGAATATATTAGAGGATTATGGCAAAAATGTCTAAGTGGTGTAACCATAAAAACTTTCAACTTGCTTAAAAACACTAAATTCTCAATAAAACACCATATCAACTAGTTTGGCATGATCTTACATTATAACTTTTTATAATAAATAAAGGTAATGGAATACAATTTTTCTAAATATTACATTTAATCTGCTGAATCATCATTTTTATTCTTTTGTGGTTACACCATTTGACATTTTCAGGAGCATTCAGTCTTACCAACAAAAATACTAAATGTAGATTTTAACAAACCTGATGCTGATTTGAGGATTATTCATTTTTATTTATATGAATATTTAGATAGAAACTTCTTGTTGGCAGAGACTACAACGCTTTATAAAAAGAGCTTCAGTTCTTATATCTGTATACATTTAGCACAGTGATGAGAGATGAGGAGGAATTTGTTCATATTAAACTCTCATTATAGCACAGATGTTAACTGTATTTTAAAAAAACAAGCAAACAAGGGTTTGTATGTAAAGGAAAATCAGAGTTGTGCTTTCTCTTCCGGTCTCACTACAGTCTCCTAAATGTCAATAATTCATCAGTCTTGGTTTTCAGGCCTGATGCATATTTGACATCATTTAATGGGTTTTTCTATAAAAAAGGAAAACGTTTTAACACAAACAGCAGCAACATGAATGTTAGAAAACCATCTGAGCCCACATGTGGAAAAACAGGAGTGTCGACTGTATCATCATCATCCTCATCTTCATCAGCAGCAGCAGCAGCAGAGAGGTGTAGAGACGACTCTGTGTGTCATCACCTCCTCTCCGAACCCCGAGGCAGGAGAGGAGAGGAGGAGAGGAAGGAAGAGAGGAGAGAAGAGGGAGAGAGAGAGACAGAGGAGAGGAGAGGAGAGGAGAGAGGAGAGAGGAGGAGAGGAGAGATGATGGAGGTGTTAGTCATCCTGTAGTGACCTCCTTGTCCTTGCTCCTCCTCCTCCTCCCTATCTTCTTTTAAGTTTTGTGTTTTAGTCTCACATTATCACAAAACCCTGAAATAAGAAATGAATCTATAGTGTTTTTATTATTCTCTCTGCAGGCTCTGAACGGCTTCGTCCTGGTGGTGACGGCCGAGGGAATCGTCTTCTTCTGCTCTCGCACCATCCAGGATTACCTGGGCTTCCATCAGGTAAATCTCTGCCTCTGCTACTCGCTTATCTCTGTCTCCTCTGAGTTATCGGATACAGCAACCTGCTGTTTTTGGGTTTGACCAAATGTCACTGAGACTCCTGAAAAGATTCAAAAGTTTCCTCTCAAACTGGCTGATTTTTAGATTATAATTAGTAAAGCCTGTCCGATACTGGATTTTTGGGACCTGTGCCGATATCAGGGAGGAAAAAAATATCTCTATATGTTAGCTGATAATAACCTTCATTATGTATCTCTGTCACAAGCGTTTAAAATCCATATTTAAGGTATCATTATGAAAAAAATGTGCATCTGCAGGATATAATAGTAATAATAATAATAATCCAGTTTTCTCCTCTCTGTTAAATCATTCACTTTGGACACTTTCCTCTATTGTTTATAAACTGTACACAGAGTTTTTAATGTGTCTAATATCTGCAATATAAAGTCAGTAAAGGGGGGAAAGCAGTGAACGCCTCGTCCTCAGAGCCCCGACCGAGGATTGAATCAAACGCACATATGGAGCGAGAGCTTTAATCCAATTGGCTATTAACAAATTATCCAGAGTCTGTCTGACGCTCGCTGGACAAACGTGACGCCCTTAAATCTGACTTTATTTGAACTCTGCACACAAACACAAACCTTCTCATTTCTCCTCCTCCACTTGTCTAACAAACACACCTAAATCCACACTGAAGCTGCTCTCACTAGAGGAGGAGGAGGAGGAGGAGGGGAAAAACAGTGTTGTGACACCTGTGAAATAAGACAGACAAACTTAGACAGGAAAAGGAGGATGAAAAAGGAGGAATAAAAGAAGAAGTGAGGCCTATTACTCAGCAGTCAGCTTGTACAGATTGCGCAACAGTGGTTCATTAATTGTATAATTGTCTTGTGCTAAGCTACTAGAAGCCTCCTCTCCTCCCTCCATCCTCTCTACACCTCCTCTTTTCATTTCAAGCAGCACTTCTACCTGTCAAATTCCTCCTGGCTGACCCGGGTTTGACCCCCCCCCCCCCCGCTCTCTCTCTCTGGTGCCGAGCCAGGTCATGCTGGGTCTGGATCACAGATATCAGGGTCACGTCGAGTCTCTCTGGCACAGTTTCAGCCATTTGAACTAAACTATCGTCGACACTTGATTTCTTTTGGCTCCACTTCAAGGCAAACTGAATCAAACGGAGCATTCACCCTGAAGGAGATGTAGCTTTAATAAGATGTAGTTTAAATAAACAGACTTATAGATTTAGGAATAAAGACTCCAAGCTGCTCCTGAACCTCCTCTCTCTCTCTTTGTCTTTCTTTCTCTTTCTCTCTTTCTCCTGCCAGACTGACGTGATGCACCAGAGTGTGTTCGAGCTGATCCACACTGAGGACCAGCAGGAGTTTAGGAGGAACCTGCATTGGGCCCTGAACCCCCCCGCCGACCCCAGCGCAGGTCTGTAAGAAGGGAAACGTCACACAACTCACCTCTTAAATAGTCTGACATTAGCACCGGTTTAATCTGCAACTATTTTGATCATCAATTCATCATTTAAGTCATTTTTTGAGTGAGAATTCTTCTTCCCCCCATTTTACATCATTGTAAATTGAATAATGTTGTGTAATGAAGGAAGGAAGGAAGGAAGGAAGGAAGGAAGGAAGGAAGGAAGGATTGAAGGAAGGAAGGAAGGAAGGAAGGAAACACACAGAAAAAGATCCAGAGATGTTTTTTTTGTGCTTCTGAATCTGAGCTGAGGTCGTAAAAAAGGCGAGAAGAGGTGACCTTTTAAAGAAAACCTCCTGAGATGTGGTTTTGTATAAATTCTTCTAATAAAATGTTTCCTCTTCTGAGTGATTAAGCAGCTTCTTTTCTTAAACTCCTGTAACTTTTTATCGTTAAGTTATTAGTGTTATTTTACACACACACACACACACACACACACACACACACACACACACACACACACACACACACACACACACACCTGTCATTATGAATCAGAGTGAGCGTACAGAGGTCAACATAAAACATAATAAAACCGTAGTATAAATGTTTTTTATAAGGACTGAAGGAAAGATGGGAGGGAGGAAGGAAGGAAGGAAGGAAAAGAGGATATGAAGGAGGGTCTGAAGGAAGTAAAAAGAGGATAGGAAGGAAGGAAGGAAAGAAAGAAGGAAAAGAGGATATGAAGGAGGGACTGAAGGAAGTAAAAAGAAGACAGGATGGAAAGAATAAAGGAAGGAAGGAAGGAAGGAAGGAGGAGGATAGCAAGGAAAAGGGTATAGAAAGGAAGGAATGAAGGAAGGAAAGAGGGAAAAGAAGACAGGAAGGAAAGATGGAAGAATGGAAGGAAGGAAAATAAAACAGTAGTATAAATGTTTTGTCATCGCTCTCAGACGGTGAGTCCGTGTCCACCTCGTCCTGCCTGGTGAACTACGACCCCGAGCAGCTTCCACCTGAGAACTCGTCCTTTCTGGAGAGAGGCTTCATCTGTCGCTTCCGCTGCTTGCTGGACAACTCGTCCGGCTTCTTGGTGAGACCTGAAACCTTTTTATTTTCTATCACAATGAGAGGATAAAGTCTGGCGTGCCACATCTCAGAGTCCCTCAGGGATCAGAAGCCACCGTTTACTCCCGTAATCCGCCTTAAGAGAGTCGCAGGGTCGTGGGGAAAAAGGGCCTTAATCCTCCTCCCCTCCTCCTCCTCCTGCACCTCCTCCTCCTCCTCCTCCTCCTCCTCCTCCTCCTCCTCTAACTTGCTTAGTCAGGGTTGGTAGCTCCACACACCGACCACCACCGCTTACTCCCACTAACACAATGAGCTGCAGAGTAAAAGCATTTTATCGCTTATAGGGCATCAATCAATAGATAATAATCAATAAATGTCACTTATGAAGCTTCATGTGAGGCTCTTTCTGCTGTTTTCTGTCATTGTTAATGTGACTAATGCATTTATTTACCGTATTATAGAATAAATGTTATTACTGACGTCGTTTTATGAAGTAAAAGGTGTTAAAGTCATTTTCTGATGTGGGTCAGAGTAGCGAAAAGATGAAAGGAAGGAAGGTAGGAGGGAAGAAAGGGAGGAAGGAAGGAAAATAAGACAAGATGGTAGGATGGCAGGAAGGAGGGAAGGAAAACAATACAAGAAGGGAAGATGGAAGGAAGGAAGGAAGGAAGGAAGAAAGGAAGGAAGGAAGGAAGGAAGGAAGAAAAGATGGATAGGAAGGAAAGATAAAAGGAAGAAAGGAAGGAAGAGGGAAAGAAGAAAGAAAAGGAGGAAGGAAAGAAGGAAGGAGGGAAAAAGAAAAGAAGGAAAAGAAGACTGGAAGGAAGGAGGAGGATAGGAAGGAAAAGAGGATGGAAATGAAGTAAGGAGGGAAAAGAAGACAGGAAGGAAAGATGGAAGGAAGGAGTGAAGGAGTGAAGGAAGGAAGGCGGTCCGTTTCTGGCCCACGGGCTGCATGTTTCCCACCCTGTTCTAAAGAAACTTACACTTTTTAAACAAGAGAACATTTCATCTGTATTTATTTATTTATATTATATCATCAAGTGAAACAATCAGTGCAGAAGGTAAGAAGGTAAGACTTACACAGAGAGGTCAGAGGTCAAGGAGGTATCGAACCCCCCCCCCTGCATTTGCGTGAGCGGTAAGCTCAGGTTCCTGCTTGTGTCTACCGTTCGCTGTGGGCTTTGTTTCCTGTAATCCCTCCTGCTATTCAGAGCTAGATTCCTGACATCACTGCTGCTGCACCTTAAAACCCCAACAAGGTCAATTAACCGGGGGGGGGGGTCATCACACGAGAAGCCACTGGGTGAGAAGAGGAAGGTTTTCCCCTGTTGGTGGTTTGTTGATTAAAGGAAGGAAGGAAGGAAGGAAGGAAGGAAGGAAGGAAATAAAAGAGGATAGGAAGGAAAAGAAGGAAGGAAGGACAGAAGGAAGGAAGGAGGGAAAAGAAGACAAGATGGAAAGTAAGGAGGGAAGAAACAGAGGAAGGACAGATGGAAGGAAGGACGGAATGAAGGAAAGGAGGATAGGAAGGAAAGATGGAAGGAAGGAAGGAAAGACGGAATGAAGGACAGATGGAAGGAAAGATGAAAGGATGGAAGGAAGGAAGGAAAAGAGAATAGGAAGGAAAGATGGAAGGAAGGAAGGACGGAAGGAAGGAACGATGTAAGGATGGATGGAATGAAGGAAGGAAGGAAGTAAAATAAGACAGGAATGAAGGAAGGAAGGAGGGAAAAGAAGACAGGAAGGAAGGACGGTAAAGAGGATAGGAAGGAAAGACGGAAAGATGGAAAGATGCATGGAAGGAAGGAAGGAGGGAAGGAAAGAAAGAGGGAAAAGAACACAGGAAGGAAGGCAGGAAGGAAAGAAGGAGGAAAGGAAGGAAGGATGGATGTATTACAATCTTCAGTCCAAATCTATCAGACTGTTTTCTCAGTAATTTTGTCAGATCTTGAATATCAGTGTTGATCTGGTTCAGTGAGTCATGTGACCAGAGGAGAGAGACTCAGTGTTTACAGTGTTACTCTCTACATTCACCAGCAGGATAAATAAGACTAACGCAGCTCGACAGGGAGAAACAGAAACAGCACTCTAACGTCTCAGAGGAGAGAAGAGACGACGAAGAATCACAGACAGAGTAAAAAAAAAAAGATTCAGTCAAACACAAAGAGCTTTATATAGTCAGAACAAACAAATAAAGGAAAAGAAAAAGAAAAAACAATCATTCAAAATAGGAACTCAAGAAACTAGCTATCATAACTCAAGAATCGGCAACAAGGAAAGTAGAATAAAAAGGTAATAAATCAAAGAAATAGTTAATAAAAGATTAATACAATGTTTTGTTTAGTTTGCACACATTTAAATTACACAGCAGGGAGAGGCAGAACAATGTTAAAATTACACAATGTAGGAAGGAAGGAAGGAAAAGAGGACAGAAAGGAAAGATGGGAGGAAGGAAGGAAGGAAGGAAGGAAAAGAGGACATAAATGAAAGATGGAAGGAAGGAAGGAAGGAAGGAAAAGAGGACAGAAAGGAAAGATGGGAGGAAGGAAGGAAGGAAGGAAGGAAGGGAAAGAGGTTAGGAAGGAAGGAAGGAAAGAAAAAAGGAAAAGAAGACAGGAAGGAAAGATGTAAAGAATAAAGGAAGGAAGGAAGGAAGGGGGGAAGCAGAGATGGAAAAGAGGATAGAAAGGAAGGAAGGAAGGAAAAGGGTATAGAATGGAAGGAAAGAGGGAAAAGAAGATAGGAAGGAAAGATAGAAGAATGGAAGGAAGGAAAATAAAACAAGAAAGAAAGAAGGAAAGAAGGAAGGCGGCCCGGTTCAGGCCCACGGGCCGCATGTTTCCCACCCTGTTCTAAAGAAACTTCACTTTTTAAACAAGAGAACATTTCATCTGTATTTATTTATCATCTCATCAAGTGAAAGGTCAGAAGGTTCAGACTTTAAATCTTTCTCTCTAGACGCTGAACATCCAGGGTCGGCTCAAGTTCCTGCACGGTCAGAGCCGGCAGCAGTGCGACAGCGAGGGCGCCGCTCCTCCGCCTCAGCTCGCCCTGTTCGCCATCGCTACGCCCCTCCAACCTCCGGCCATCCTGGAGATCAGGACCAGGAACATGATCTTCAGGACCAAACACAAGCTGGACTTCACCCCCATGTCCTGCGACGCTAAGTACGACTTTTAACCTTTGTGTCGTCCTGTCTGTTTTGACTGTTCCTTCTTTCCTCCCTTCCTTCCTTCCGTCTGTCCTTCCTCCCTCCTTCCTTCTCTCTTTCTTTCCTTCCTCTCTCTTTCCTCCCTTCCTTCTTTCCTTCCTCCATCCCCCTTTCTTCCTTCCTTCTGTCCTTCCTTCCTCTCTCCTTCTTTCCTTCCTCCCTCCCTCCTTTTTTCCTTCCCTTTTTCCTTTCCTTCCTCCCTTCCTCCCTCCCTCCTTCTCTCTTTCTTTCATCCCCCCTACCTTCCTCCCTTCCTTCTTTCCTCTGTCTTTCTTTCCTTTCTCCCTCCCTCCCTTCCTCTTTTCCTTCCTCCCTCCCTCCCTTCTTCTTTCTTTCCTCCCTGCCTCCTACCTTCCTTCTTTCCTCCGTCCTTCCTCCCTTCCCTCTTTCCTTTCCTCCTTTCCTTCCTTCTTCCATCCTCCCTTCCTTCCTTCCTCCCTCGCTCCTTTCCTTCCTTCTTCCTCCCTACCGTCCTTCCTTCCTCCCTTCCTTCCTTCCTTCCTTGACTCGAGGACAACAGGAGGGTTAAAGAAGTGTTGCAGTAATAATAATGAGTTGTAGTGAGAGTGTAACTCTCTGTTTGTGTTTTTTTTAGGGGTAAAATTGTGCTTGGCTACACGGAGGCGGAGCTGAGAGTGCGAGGTTCAGGATACCAGTTCATCCACGCTGCCGACATGCTGTACTGCGCCGAAAACCACGTGCGAAGTAAGTCTCAGCTGTTGGGCGGTCCGTCGTTCACACAGCATCGCCTCATGGTTAGCGAGGCGTGACCCCACACTGGAAGGTTACTGGTGCAAATCACTGCAGCAACCGGAGCTATAAAAAAAAATGTAGGTTAAATAGTCTGTGCATCAATAACAACTGCAAGAGGAGCTGCAGCTGCTTTAAAAAGAGCTTTACTGTGAAGCTCCTTTAGTGGAAATAATAGAAGAAGAGAAACGTGCACCAGGAGATACAGACTATTTAACAACTAAGCAGAGGAGGAGGAAGAGAAATGCTCATGAAAAACAAGAGTGTATGTAGTATATGTGCCTTGAAATTGTAAAATTGAAGCTTGCAGTTGGTTTATACTTTAATAGAAATGATAAAAATCTGTTTAGAAAACTAGTATGTGTGATATTAATGATCAGAGAAAGCAAGAATGTATCACCTCATCTTAATAGGGGCAACGTATCCTGGTGGAGATACAAAATAAAGATGTAAATGAGATAACTAGTAACATCAAATTATGTTTTTTTACATCTCATTTTCCACTCCTTCCTGTTAGTTGCTGCCTGTAAAGGTTAAAAACACACAATGAAAACTCTTGCTCCCTTTTTTTTAACATAAATATTTATTTTATTCATGAATGTGCTTTTTTTTTTTAGGAAAAGCTGACACAGCAGATGCCTGAAAATCACTAGAAAGTCTGTTTTTTGGTCTGGACACGCTGAGCTGTTTATGACATCGAGCTGATTTATTTAGTTTTCATATAACAAAATGTCACGTGTGCAGATTTAAACCACTCTAGTAGAAGTCTGTTGACCTCAGTCTCATGTTTGCACAACGTTACATCTGTAACGCACGCAGCAAACAAACAAACAAACACTCAACTCTGTGTGTGTGTGTGTGTGTGTGTGTGTGTTGATGGAGGAAATCTCCGAGCGAGAGTGTCCTACTTAGCTCGTGTACCGGATGACCCGGTTAGCCGTAACCATGGTGCCCTCAACGCCCGCATCACTGCGATCAGACACACACATAAACACACACACATAAACACACACACACACAAACACACACACACACACACACACACACACACATACACACACATACACACAGTGTAAACATGTAGTCATGCATACAGAAAGGGGGAATACATGCATATGCATTTGGAAACATGTAACATAGAGATACGTACATGTTCAACGCGCTCTAATGCACGCACAGATGGGAGGGCAGGTCCCATAATACACACACACACACACACACACACAGACACAGAAACAATCCAAATAAATCCACATTATAGTAACATATGACGGCATTTTCCACATATCACTCTGATGAATATATATTAATGATAAAGGCTGTGTGTGTGTGTGTGTGTGTGTGTGTGTGTGTGTGTTGGGACGCAGACAGTGTGTGCAAACAGGACTCGCTAACATATGTATGCTCTCCAAAGTGAACATCAGTGTGTAACCTCCGTCACCGCAGCACACCAGACTGAGCAGACTCAGTGTGTGTGTGTGTGTGTGTGTGGTGGGCGTGCAGAGCCTTAAACATCTCTCTCTCTCTCTCTCTCTCTCTCTCTCTCTCTCTCTCTCTCTCTCTCTCTCTCTCTCTCCTCTCCCTCAGTGATAAAGACGGGCGAGAGCGGCCTCACCGTCTTCAGGTTGCTCGCTAAGGACAACCGGTGGAAGTGGGTCCAAGCCAACGCCCGACTCGTCTACAAGAACGGAAAGCCTGATTACATCATCGCCACGCAGAGGCCGCTGGTGTGAGTGGACAACGACAAAGTTTTACCTTAATGTGTAGGGTTCAATGTGGTTAGAACACAAACATCTTGTAGCATAATCTTGGTTAAAACAACCAGATTAAATGTAAATACAGTTGATTATCTCCTCTAATCCTCCATCACATGCACATAGCACATTACTTACTGCAGGACCAAACCCCCTACATGCCCTGTGCATTCCTCCATCACATGCACACATGATTTTTAGAAGAGATTATGTTTATTTTACTCAACATTCGTGTTTTTTGAAGGAGTGCCCTGGTGGTGGAGTGAGTTAGAGCTCATGCCACATAATCACAGCGTCTATGGTGTCATGCTGCAGGTTATATCCCTCCAAAATGTGGTTTTTTAAAATTATATTAGTTTGCCTGCACGTCTGCTTATGACAAAACAAAATGTTTATATTTATGTTTGTTTACACTTGATACACTTTGTATAAATTACCCTAAATTCCCAGTTAATTCCCATAAATTCTCATAATTCTATAACTATTTGCAACCCTAATTATGTGTTAATTTAATCTCCTCTACTGTGTGTGTTTCCGTAGTGATGAAGAAGGAGGGGAACACCTGAGGAAGAGATCTATGCACCTTCCCTTCACCTTCACCACCGGAGAGGCGCTGCTCTACCACACAGGTTACCCGCTTCACGGCTTCCCCGATTCCTTCCAGGGCAAAGCCAAAGGCAGCAAGTCTAAGAAGGGCAAACTAGACAAGAGCTCCTCAGACGACCTGGACCCCAAATCCCTGCTGGGAGCGCTGATGAGCCAAGATGAGTCGGTGTACGTCTGCCAGCCGGACATGGAGCCGAAGATGTCTTACCACAGCAGCCTTTTCAGCGAGCAGCAGCAGCAAGGTGAGAGCGGTGGTTTCGGCAGCTTGTTAAGCGGCAACGGCTGGCATATCACGTCTAACGGCGAGACGGGGAGATGCAACAGCAGCACCAGCACCAGCAAAACGTCCGGCTACGACCCGCTGCTCGCCACGCTGGACTCTCTGTCGCTGGATGGAGACGAAACGTGCTCCAACAGCGAGCTCTTCAGCGCTTTGGAGAACCTGGGGCTGAACGCTGAAGATCTGGAGCTGCTTCTTCTAGACGAGAGGATGATTCAGGTGGAGCTGGACAACAACCACATCCCGACACTTAGCGACCTTCTCACCAACAACGAAATCCTCTCCTACATCCACGACTCATTGGACGGTTCCAACGAGAGCAAAGGAGAGGAACCAGACTCAGCCCAAAGTGCCAGCCAGCAGCTTCCTCCCAGCAGCAGGCAGCCCATCGTGCAGCTGTCACAACAAATGCAGCAACACATCGGCGCAGGTGAGCCGGTGCTGAAAGCTCAGCCATCCGTCTCCCAGGACGCCAACATCCTGCCCGGGATTCCTAACGGTCACTGGGTGGTCACGACTGAGAACATCCGTCACCCCAACAACCACCACGTCCATCACCACCCGCAGACAGCAGCAGCGGCAGCGAAGGCGTCTCAGGTGAACGGGGAACATAAACACCTGAACTCACAGCAGTGGCAGCAGGTGAGCAGCCAGAACACTTCGATACCCAACTTCCAGAACCAGCTCGGACTTACAAACGGAGCCTACATCCCAAACGGACACACCGCCTTCCCCCATACAGCAGACTACAACATCTCCAACACGCCAGTTAACGGTGTGTCCATCCCTGACGTTTGTCACTACCAGAGTTTTGTCGCCAATCACCAGAAACACCAACACCACCACCAGCAGCAGCAGCAGCAGCAGCAGCAGCAGCAGCAGGCTCAGGTTGCATCGTCTTGTTTGCCCAGTCAGAGCTCTGCTGCACTGGAGCTGGAGCAGCTACTGGCTCTGTCGCAGCCGCAGCACAGCCTGCCATCATTAGAGGCCTACGACATGTTCAACAGCACCATGCAGGATAGCGCTCACAGCAAGGTAAAGTCATATTATTAGTTATTATGATACATATCAGTGAAGTTTCTGTTCAAAGTTTCATGACTTCCAGCCTCCAGAGTCTATAAACCAGGGGTCAGCCATTGGGGTCAATGATGGGCCAGTTTTTTTAAGGAGGTAACACAGGTTTATATGTTTATATCTTTTTTTACAACACAGTTAAAGATTGAGTCTAAAAAGGGATAAAATGGCATCAACGCAGCATTTCTCCTCCACTGCCAACTTTAATTTCTGGAAGGTTTATTAGACTTAAGATAGCATGATAGTTTTAATGCCTCTGCTGGTGTGTGAGGGCAACAAGTATATATAACAATATTTGGGATCTACGGGAGCTTTGGGTTTATTTTGTTATTTGTAGATTGGTGAAAAACGATGAAAGTCAGAATTTATCCGCCATTTGCCCTTCCTCTGCTTTTTAAGGCTTTGGTCAAAATGATGATGATTTTCCTCAGTATTATCAATCTCATACAGAGAGGACTGTGCTGTTTGTGCTGTTTGTAAAAGTACAAATTGGCAACGTGACGTGTGTGGTTATAATTTTAGTTTTAATATGAGTCCAACTGCTAATTTACATAATATTCATATGCCATGCAAAATACACACATTCCCTCTCTCTGCAAATTAGAAAAGGTAAATATTTAAGTCTAAAAGCCAACAGCAATGTATTAACCAGATTAAAACTGTCATGCATGTATATTTTAATGGATATTGGACATTTTTAAGTAGAAGATAACTAACTATCACTTCTAAATGATCCCTAAATTACACATAATTAATCAAATGTAGACACAATTGCAAATCTTAAAGTGAAACAGTGATTTTCCAGAGATTATAAAATCAAAGTCCCATGAAAATATGTACAAATCTTATGAGATAGGTGAGTAATACCCCTCCTCCTCCTTCCCTCCTCTCCTTATCCTAAAAACCTTCTGCCTCATGTCAGTCCTATTCTATCCGCTCCACTCTTAACCGTCTCAAAACGACAAAAGCTGCCAGCTCGCCTTAAAACTGTTTGGTCTGGGAGCCACATTTCTTGATCCGAGCCTCCATTGACGAGGCCCCTGAAGTTGCCCTGAAATATCAGCGAACGTCAACAAATACCGAGGACAGAGAGAGAGTGAGACGCAGAAATCTTAGGAAGGCAAACCCCTCTCGACCCCTGGCGCTGTTCTCTTTCACTGTCATGGAAATGGATTTTTTTTCCAAGTCAGCACACAAGAGGCCTCGGGGGTCGGCGTGGATCTCAGTGTAAACTGTGATGATGCGACCGGACACGCCATGTAAATAAGACAAGGGGGGCGGAGGGGTGGTGGTGGTGTTGGGGGGGGGGGGGGGGGTCAGAGCAACAAAGTCTGAAAATAGAGTCGACTACAATCTATAGCAGCGGAGTAGAGGAGGAGAGTTTAAGGAATGGAGGTTTTGTTGTTCGATGCTCAGGAGTTTAGATTAATTACAGCAGTTTGCTTTTAAACCAGGCAGCCACACAAGCATTAAATCACTTCGCCCACATATTAACAGAGTCCTTAAAATGTCTTAAAATGTCCCGTAAAGCCTGAAGCATGAAATTCAGGGTTCCCATTAGCGATGTGCATGGGCTCTAGTCGGTGGGTGTAACTGATGAGTAATCGAATATTCGCTGCATGCCAACATTCACAGGGGCTAAAAAGATAATCTGTCAAAATCACTTTCAATATTCATAACAAATAACAAGCTTTAACTGCACAAACTTGTATTTATTTAACTGCCTTCATTTATTCACAGAAACACATGAATTAAAATCTTACAAGTTTACAGTCCCCAAAAAATATAACTGTGGATTTTTTTTTTCTCCCCGTCATAAACAACGCTGAGCAGATACAATCATGTTAGCAATGAGAGACGTAACATTAGTTTTTCTCTGAGACTTTTGTTCAGCAGACAGCAGCTTTTTGTCCATGTGAAACCACGATAGCTCAACTCTGCTCCACATGTTTCACACCTGACAACATTATCCTTTACTTTCTGGAAGGTTTTAAACCACGCTGGACTTTTGTGTGGATTCGTCTTTATCATGTTCCCTCCAGTCAGCTAGCTAGCAGTAACTGAGGGCAGGAATAAAAATTCACTCCATCAGCTCCTCCTAGTGGCTGGAAGTGAGAATTGCTCTGCAGTAGTTGTTAATGAAGCCTTCATACTAAACCTCTCAACCTTTCATTAAAGTTTTTAAATGAAAAAAACAAAACAACCACAGCACAAAAATCTACTTTAAATCCTGCGAACGACTATTCGATTATTCGGTTTTAATGACACATCTCTAGTTCCCACTCGTCCTGGAAAACCTGGAAAACCTGGAAAATGATTGACCAATTTTCCAATCATGGACAGAAACATAAAAAGTAAAATATCCTGGAGAACTATTTCTCCTTTGTCTGCTTCTCTCTGCCCTGTGAGTGAATGCAAACAGTTTAGACGGTTTGTACAGTCTGTTCAACATGGCCACAAAAAACTGGGATGAACATAAAAGCACGTAGCAGGAGCTCCACAGAAAAAAATTCCCATCGTAAAAACATAACGAGGTTAACGAGACCTCGCTAATCAGTGCTGCCAAATGTAAAATCTGAGGCAGCATATAAAGCAGGAATGTCTCTCACACAAATGGCACTTTGGGTTTTATTTTTCCCAAGAACAAGGAAAGCATTGTTATACAAACAAAACCCGGCTAAAAAGTAACAAATGTTGCAGTTTAATCACACTCGGATGCAAAGAACATTATGATGTTTGTTCAGTAGTAATTAAAACCAATGTCCAGCATTTGGTTGTTGTGTTTTCGAGCGTGAAGAGCATCGCTGGTGTTTCAGAGTGGAAAAACAAACTGGGGGGAAGAATAACAAAGGAGATATATAATGAAAAATATGAGAGAAAGCAAAGCAAAAAAAAAGAGAAAGAGAGGCAGTAGTGAGAAAAAGAGTACAAT
Organism: Scomber scombrus; assembly: GCF_963691925.1. Classification (NCBI taxonomy): domain Eukaryota; kingdom Metazoa; phylum Chordata; class Actinopteri; order Scombriformes; family Scombridae; genus Scomber; species Scomber scombrus. The sequence goes on along the minus strand of NC_084993.1, from coordinate 3,691,912 downwards.
AATGAATAGAATAAGGTCGGGACGGGACCGGAGATGGTCCGACCCCGGCAGGCATCCATTCATTCCCCCCCCCCCCCCCCCCGCCTCATTCAGCCTCCACTGTTATTCTTCAGGGTCAGCGACTGTCGCTGAAAGAAAAATACTGGCAGGCTGGCCAGTCAAGCATGAGCAGTGCTGACCTACAATTTGACTGTCATCATCATTACCTAATGCTGTGAATGCAGGCAGGAGGAGGAGGAGGAGGAGGCAGCGAGAGACTCTGAGAGGGAAGCCGGACTCTCTACTGTGGTTTGATTCACTGTCATTTTATTCAGAGCGTCTGAAAGTAAAAATAGAAAGTCTAAATAGGAAGAAATAACATATAATGATGAAAAAAATCTGTTTATTTCAATTATGACGCATACAAAAGCAGCAGCTGTACTTGCAAAGGTTTTATAATATCCAACTATTGAAGACTGATGGCTCTAATGGCTACAATAATAAAATAAGATTTAAATCATTATTGCTATGTTATATTTTCATGTCTTAGGTAAAATAGGACATGATATTGTGTGATAGGAGATGTTTAGTTGTGTAAAAGCTAAAAAATACACTCTCTCTGCTCTCTGAAACATGAATCAAGGTTTAATCACATTTATTGATCAGTCAGATCGACTATTGATGCTTTCTAAACAGATCTGTGGTTCAACATTTGGTATAGACACTTTTTAAACCTACAGTATAAACTATAATATATGAGAAATGGTAATAATTTCCGCAGTAAAGAGACGACTGTGTGACAAACTGCAGACATGACACTTTGTATGACTAATGCCACTCAGAGTAGATTAACAGCAAGCTTTTCTAATCGTCGGATATTCACAGCACCATAATGCACAGTGGCTCGAGTGTGGTCGAGTCTCACATCAGCTGAACAAAGCCGCTGCTTGTGCTTAAAAAATCATGTGCTTCGTCAGTGACATCAGCAAATATATCTGAAGTCGAGTCAGAGCTGTGATTCCTGTTAACCTTTTACATACTGTTCATATTCTGACTCATAATTAGTCTCTACACCAATTCACATTTATAAATTCCCCTTTAGTCGTTAATTAAGAGTGTAATCTATTGATTTATGGGGAAAAGACATTTAAAATCACTATTTTATGGAATATAAAGCATACAGCAACATGTTTGAATGCTGATTTTTGACTTTTGTAATAAAAACAAGTCAAATTTGGACATTTTCATACAAGGAAATGTGTATCAGCTGCACAAAAACTTAAAAAAAATATGTGTTTTATCAATAGACTGTATATAAGAAATGGACGTAACATCCGTGACGTCACCCATTGGTTTGTGGACTGCTCGGAGGCCAATAGTATCGGATCTGAGCAGCGCCATATTGAACATTTCAGGTGCATGCCGGAAAAAACTAACACGGATTCTACTTATATGGGCATCAGGAGGAGCATGAGGCGCCCTCCTGAACCTGTGAACCAATCAACCTGTCAATCACGACGTAGCCACGCCCTAATGCATACCCTGCTTTATCGTCACATATAAAATCAGGGAGGCCAAAATGTCCCAAATGAACATCATACTGCATTGAAGAAGGCTTTAAACTAGCGATTGAGACCATAAACACATTTTGAAAACGTTTACTGAGGTTATAAATCAAGTGAGAAGTTGGTGAATTCTCCATTGACTTGTATAGAGACGGAAGTCCTTTTGACACCAAAACGGTCGCCCCCTGGTGGCCTTTTGATAGAATGCAGTTTTAAGTTACTTCCGCGTTGGCCTCATTTCAGAGGACCGGAACTCCCCGCCTGGTTTTATCTCAATTTTGTTATATTCAGTGTGACATTAGGAAAAGTCCACCTAGAGGAAATGAGTATTGGGTGTTTTTACAGCTCTTAAATGTAAAAAATTGGTAAAATTTTACTCTGAACTGTTTGTAAGAGAGCACATAAGTGCGTTTCTTCCAGACATCGTTATCATAAGATCCCCTGCTGCACATTTTAGATATTTTAAACCAAAAAAATATATATAATCAATACATTTAATCAGTTATTGACAGGAAAATTGTGTGTTGTGCTGCAGCCTGTAGCTCCTTTTGAGACTTTTCATCTTCTAATCTTTAAATGCTGATGTGGTGCAGAAGCTTAAAAAGTACGCTGTTATAGATTTAATTCAGTCTTAATATGAAAAATGCAGCTTTATAAAGGTTTAAGTGTCAATAAACTGATATTTGCGTTAACTCTGAGTCACATTAATGGCTAAAATGTGACAAAGAAGAAGCAGAAGAAGTGTTATTTTCTTCAGTTCGGGGGTCAGTAAGAGGATCTCACTGCAGGGGATTACAGTGGCAGTGTGATGTAAGTCATCACCACAACAGAAACTCCTCCCTTCTTTCTTCTTTCTACACTTCTTCCCTCTCTCTCTCTCTCTCTCCCTCTCTTCTCTCTCTGCCCACTATACATCTGCTGCTCACTGCCTGACCTGCTTCATGTGATTAAGGTCAACGCTGAGTCCAAAACTACCAAACGTAACAAAATAACATTAAACAGTGGTCATGATTTTAGACAGATGTGAACTTTAAACATCTGTATCTTTGTTTAACCTTCATGTCGTCCTCCCGGGTCATATTGACCCCGTCTGTTTTTACTGTTGCTTCTTTCCTCCCTTCCTTCCTTCTGTCCTTCCTTCCCTCCCTCCCTTCTTCTATCTTTCTTTCCTCCCTTCCTCTTTTTCTTTCTCCCTCCCTCCCTCCTTCCTTCCTTCCTTCTTTCTTTCCTCCGTCCTTCCTCACTTTCCTTGCTTCCTTCCTTCTTTCCTTCCTCCCTCCTTTCCTTCCTCCCTCCTTTCCTTCCTTCTTCCTCCCTTCCTCCCTCCTTTCCTTCCTTCTTCCTCCCTTCCTTCCTTCCTTCCTTCCTTCTTTCCTCCCTCCTTTCCTTCCTTCTTCCTCCCTTCCTCCCTCCTTTCCTTCCTTCTTCCTCCCTTCCTCCCTCCTTTCCTTCCTTCTTTCTCCCTTCTTTCCTCCTTTCCTCCCTCCCTTCCTTCCTTGACTCAAGGACAACAGGAGGGTTTTCTGAGTTGCTAAAACAAGCAGTAATAGTGATAAAAATAGATTAAAAAAGATAAAATTGTAGTGTTGTTCTCCTTTAAACGTGACCACTCTGTTTGTTTTCTCAGTTGGAGAACGGCTGCCTCCTCAGTGCCACTAACGCAGCGTACATCAGGACTTGTCTAATGCCCAACGGAGACGGCGTGGCAACGGACAACATGGTGCCTGACGGACTCACCGCCCTGCAGGACCCGCAGAAATCTGGATTTTTCCTCTAAAGGTGGACGATGGATGAGAATCAGAAGAGAAGGTACAGAAGGAGAAAAGAGGGGGAAAAGTGAATGACCACATTATAAGAAAAACCAGAAAGGACTTTATATCCTTCAAAGGATTTATCTTCGACGTCTCGCTCGTGCTACTCAGAGAACCAACCGAAAGATGAGCTTTGATAAGGAAAGAAGTTGTTTTTTATCTGTCACACTGTGTTGTATTACTAGTCGTGTGCTCACTCTTTACATTTTGTTTTAATATTTGGATTTTAATTTTTTTTTATGTCGGGTCAAACGTCAAATTTCTTTTAGTGGAACATGTACCAAAAGAGCCAAAAGTCATCATCACCTCTGATCTGTAAATACACTGTGAGAGTACTGAAGAGGAGGCGGACACTCAAAGAGATGCGTTACTATAATATAACAAAACAAATAGTGACTCTCTTCTTTTTTATTTTGGCTGGAAAATGTTAAACTAAAACTCAAACTTTCTCCCTCCTTTCCTTCCTTCTTCCTTCCTTTTCCCTCCTTTCCTTCCTTCTTCCTTCTTTCCTTCCTCCCTCCTTTCCTTCCTCCCTTCCTCCCTCCTTTCCTTCCTTCTTCCTTCCTTCTTCCCTCCTTTCCTTCCTTCTTCCTTCTTTCCTTCCTCCCTCCTTTCCTTCCTTCTTCCTCCCTTCCTTCTTTCCTTTCCTCCCTGCCTTCCTCCCTGCTTTCCTTCCTTCTTCCTACCTTCCTTCCTCCCTCCTTTCCTTTCCTCCCTTCCTTCCTCCCTTCTTTCCTTCCTTCCTTCCTTCCTTCATTCCTCCCTCCTTTCCTTTCCTCCATTCCTTCCTCCTTTCCTTTCTTCTTCCTCCCTTCCTCCCTCCTTTCCTTCCTTCTTCCTCCCTTATCTTTACCTTAAAATTGTGTAGTTTTTTACAGCAGCACTTTTTTTTAACCAGACAATCTATTTCTACACATTATATCACCTTCCTGTAAAAGGTTTTAGTGCCATTAATGAGTTTCAGCGCTCGATCGTGAACCTTACTGGGTTTTTTTAAAATGTTATAACCCATTAACTATAATATATTACATTATAACGACCGTTTACTAAAGCATCCTGTACATTACGGGGCTCATGTCCGACTGTGCGGCTGTTCGGTTTAAGTTCATTTTTGTCTGATGTGAAAAGTTCATGCAGAGAGTTAATCCATCAAAGTGAACTATTAATACAAATCTGAATAAAACAGACTATTCTAAAAGTCTGATAATTTAACTTTTGCATGCATTTGATCATTTTATTCAAACACTAAAGCGAACTTCAACCAACGGCCGCCTGAAAAAAAGTGTAATTCATTTTATCCGCAGTTATACGAAGACAATCATGTGCAGTTAATGGGCTGAAATGTGCAAAAAAAAGAAACACCAGTGAAGCTTTTAGATGCCTCTACAGTCTACAGTAGCCATGTGTGTGTGTGTGTGTGTGTGTGTGTGTGTGTGTGTGTGTGTGTGTGTGTGTAAAATAACACTAATAACTTAACGATAAAAAGTTACAGGAGTTTAAGAAAACAAGCTGCTTAATCACTCAGAAGAGGAAACATTTTATTAGAAGAATTTATACAAAACCAGCCGCGAGATTTGGACCGATCACACCAACAGATTATTTAAATGTCCGTCCGTCATGCGTCACCTAGATGTAGTCAAACTTTTAGCGTTAGTAGATGTTCGTCTTGGTGCTTTTTTAATGTCAACTAAACAGCATTTCCTTCTTATTGTCGATGTTGTTGAGATGAGATTTAAACTGAGATTTCTTAAAATGGATTAAAAAGATAAAATCTGAGAGGAAGCAGAGTAGAAGATGAGAGAGATTTTGATTTTTTATCGCCCACTTCCACATGAAAACATTGCGTTCCTGTGGTCGATGGCCACCCGACGTTTATCATAATGCTGCATTTTAGCCTATGTGAGGTTTACAACGATGCTGTGCACTTACATGTATATTACAGGCATCATCAGAGCAGATCTGATATGTCAAATCAAACGGCACTGAAATCAAACATTTAAAAAAAAGCATTTTTAGTCTCTTGACAGGAGACTGTGTGAAAAATCTCCCGTTAATGCCTTGTCTCAGCTGGCTCGGCCGGCCCGACTCCCACTGACTCTGTCCTGCAGTCGTGTCATGTAGGAAACACTGAGTGCACTTACATGCAAACAGTAATCCATTAAGGACCAATTGTAAATAATAGATAACAGCTCGAAGGCGGAAGAGGAAGTGCATGTAAGTACTTCTCAATTTTTTTATTTTATTTTTTGCGTTCCTGTAGGATTTCAAGTGGTGCAAACACAGACGCGAGTTTTGTGTTTGATTTGCTATAAAACCCCACGATGTGCATGAGTGGAAAAACCGAACTGTCAAAAAAAAGAAAAGAGAAAACAAGCTGAAACACATCAAAACTGTTGCTAAATGTGAGGTTTTAGGTACTGACGGGTGCTTTTTTTTTACTTTATCAGCAGTATTTAGACTCAAATCAAACCAGAGACGTCTTCTCCTTACTGTCTGACGATTAGGAGCCTTTACTTTACAGCTTTGGCTTCTTTTTTTGTCTTAACTTCAAGGGAGAAATGCTCAAATGCCAGAAAAGGAGACATTTAAACTTTAATTAAAGCTGCTTTACTGTAAATAAGGTTTGAAAACGTCCAACTTTGGTCGTAATATCAGAACAGATATTTAACACAGCTGACCTTTGCAGACAGTTTGCAGACTCATCAAACCTTCATTTTCACTCCATAGATACTCATGCTGCGTTCAAGTCACGTCAGATTAACTGTAAATAAGAGCTGCAGTTTCTTACAGGGAATTACTATTACTGGAAGATAAAGATGTTTGGAGTATTTTAAGTATTTTTGCCTTTTTTTAAAGGTAGAAAACAGTAAAGAGAAGACAGGTCATCATGCAGGTCAAAGAGAATAACATTTTCTCACATAAACATCACCATCTATCCAAAAATAGAGCGTCAAAATTCACATGAACGTGTTTTTAAATGCATCGTCCAATGGATGCAATGTCCAAATTGTCAGTTTAAGGTTATAAAAAAAGCCTGAATTATCATCAAAGTGTATAAAAAGTTAACGGTATGTGGTGTTTGCAGTAGTTTGTCGCTGTTTGACTTGAACACGTCCAGTTTCTGTTGTTCAGATTTTAACGTGACAGCAGCGTTAAATCATGTTTGTATGACGGCGTATTAGGGCCATAAATGTAAAAAATAATGATAATGCTGACTTGGAGGAGGAGGAGGAGGAGGAGGAGAAGGAGGGGGGGAATATTTCAAGAAAAAATCCTAGAATTTCTGAGATTTAATCGTTAATTTACGAGGATAAAACTTGGCTATTCTCTGACATTGTTAAGTCGTAAATTTTGCGAGAAAGAAAACTCACAACAGTGTTGCAAATGTGACTGCTTGGCTAAATAAAAGTATTTTTTCGTGGGTTTTATTATCGCAAATTTGTGTTTTTTTTATCACGAGAAGGTCCGAGTTTTTTGCTCGTAAATGTACGACTTTAATCTTTTCCCCCTCCTCCAGGTCAGTTTTTTTTTTTTCAACATTTATGGCCATAATACACGGTTGTGTGTTTGAAATATTTTAAAAGTGTCAACAAAAAAAAGAAAATACGGAAGCCTGAAGAAGGCGGGACGACGGACCGGATTTAGCATTTAGCATTTAGCACCGACTCCAAAAAAACCAAATGAGAAACATGTGAACACACGTGTGTCTACAGTTGCTCCATCGTTGAATGTCTTGTGTAAACTGTAAAAGGCGTTTGAAACATGAAGCTTTTATTATTTCACTACGATACAAAAAATAATAAACACAATAAAAAGGTGCTTTTAAAAGTCCATAACGTTATATAGATGACAAACGACGAAAAATGCATTTAACAGATTTGCCTCGTTTGTTTTTTAATAATTTTTTTCTCTCCTTTTTTTTGTAAACTTGACTTTTCATATAAAATAAAAACAGATTATTTAAACTAGTTGTAAGATCAAATGCTGTATGAAAGTTAAAAAAAAACTATAAAAAGGCGCTTTGAAAAAACAAAAAGATAATAAAAAACGAATGGGTGTGTGTGTGTGTGTGTGTGTGTGTGTGTGTGTGTGTGTGTGTGTATATAACTGTTTTTTTAACAGCGTTGTTACAAGCACTACTTTAAAATCACCGCCCCTATAAACTCTTTTCTCCAGCACTGAAAGTAGTCTTGTAGAATTTAAAGAAAACAACAAAAAAAGAAAGAAGAAGAAGAAGAAGAAGAAGAAGAAGCATTTTCTGACTCTGTGTTGTATGAATATTGTTCTCGAGAGAGTCGTGTGTTTTATCTTTTCCGTCATGTTTGAAGACAGTTCGTCACTTTACGGTGCCATAACGGTAAGTCAGGTCTTACCATCATTCAGTAAAAGAGATATATAATACAGTATATTTCAAAAAAACACTTTACATAAAAGAATTTTAAAAAACAACCACATTGTCCACCAGATGACATTTTGAAAGTGACTGTTATATTATTTTATATTTGTGTTTTTCAGCCATTTTTTTGGAACCAAAACTCTCCATAAGCTGTCTTTTTTTTTCTTTTTTTCTTTTTTAAAGGCACACAGACTTTATTTTGCTACTTTTATCACTTAAAAAAAAAAAGGTTGTAGTTGTATGTAAACTAAAACATTTTTAAAAAAATGCAGTTTGTCTCTCTTTGAGCCGTGTGTTTAAAAAATGTGCTCTTGGATCCTGGAAATAAAGGATTTTGTGCAAATCACACACAATCGCCTCAAGCTTCTTCTTTCCTCTTGCTTCTAATTCACCTTTTTTTTAATTCTTTTAATCTAATGTCTCCTGTCTTTCCAGAGTTTACCCACCAGTCCATCACCTGCCCCCCCAGCTGTTCCCCATTCACTAATCACTAACCCATCAGGCAGGTGTGCAGAGTAGCCAGCAGACAAACCAGCCTGCTGAATCCCACATGACAGGAACGTTTGGTAAGAAACAGATAAGATTAAAAACAGTGAAAGTAACAGCATGTTGTGCACATTAATATTCCAATTTTATTCCACATATGACCATTTTTACAGGAAGGAGGAAAGAAAGAATTCATGATACATTTATTGATCCCACAGTGGGGAAAATTCATTGCTACAGCAGCTCCAAAAATAGTGATATAGAAAAAATATTATTTGATTACAAAAAGCAACAAGAGTGAGAAAGTATATATAAAAATATATATAAGAGACACAGGTGAGTCCAGAAAAACAACCAACGAGCCGAGCAGCAAAACACAAGACCTCTGAGAGTTTAAACAGTGAAGTGATGCACGCACCCAACAACCTGAAGATGCTTTTAGCTGCTGCTGCACACACATACACACACATACACACACAAACACACACTAACACACTAACACACACACACACACACACCATCATCATCCATTTCCACTCCTCCGCTCTTACGCTTTTTGCACCAGAAAATGTGTGAAATTGCAGCCGAGCCAAAAGCAAACAAACACCCAGTGATACCAGAGGCGATCTGCCGGAGACTAAAACAACTAGAACTGACAGACAGCAGAGACTCAGCCTGAAACCACACATAACATCTCCACATTTTAATTTATAGTAGTTTAATTTATACAGAGCTGAAAGGAAAAAAGAGGTCGAACCCATTCAGCTCCTTTTTCTCCCATTTCTACTTTTAAACGTCAGATTTCTGCATCATCACGACCGAGAAAACGATTTAAAAAGCGACAAAATCTGAATCTGTTTTAACCTTCCTGTCGTCCTCCCTCGTCTGTTTTGACTGTTCCTTCCTTCCTTCCGTCTGTCCTTCAATCTTTCTTTCCTTCCTCTCTCTTTCTGCCCTTCCTTCTTTCCTTCCTCCATCCCCCTTTCTTCCTTCCTTCTTTCCTTCCTCCTTTCCTTCCTTCTTCCTCCCTTCCTTCCTTTCCTTCCTCCTTTCCTTCTTTCTTCCTCCCTCCCTTCCTTCCTTCCTCCCTCCTTTCCTTCCTTCTTCCTCCCTCCTTTCCTTCCTCCCTTCCTTCTTTCCTTCCCTCCTTCCTTCCTCCCTCCCTCCTTTCCTTCCTTCTTTCTCCCTTTCATCCTTCCTTCTTCCTGCCTTCCTTCCTTGACTCGAGGACAACAGGAGGACTGATTTTTACCCTCACGCCTTTAAAATCAGCATAAGAGTGAAATAATAACAGAATAAAACAGTGTTATAATGATGATTTTTTTTTTTTAAACACAGAAGCAGGAGCTCTAACTCTGCACATAAATCTTCCTCCTCCTCCTCGTCTTCCTCCTCTTCTCCTCCCGAGTGCAGAACGCTGTCTGCTGCTGACTTTGCATCTTTAATGACTCGCCCCCGAATCTTTTATGAGAGTTTTTCTTCTCCCGCAGCCTTCAGCCGATTAACTTTGCCCGCTTGTGACGTGATCAATCATCCAAGCAAGATGTTGTGTGTCCCACTTTAGCTTTCCTTCGAGCCGCCGCGTCACACAGGCCCTAACCCTCCTCCTCCTCCTCGTCTTCCTCCACCGCCACAAGCCGCCGGCGAGGCCCGTTGGGAGAGCTCAGACTTCAGCTGAGACAGACGATTGTGTTCATATGTTGGTCATTGAGATAATTTGCTGGATTATAACGACTCCTAGAAGAACTGTGTCTCTTTACAGTTAATGCACTCTAACTCTTTTATCAGTTTCTGCTCCTCTGCTCTTATATTTGTTATTTAAAGCAGCACTACCAGCTGATGGGAAACGACACACCTACTGTATCTGTGTGTTTTGGTTTAGTCTGCACCTTCTTCTTCCTTATAAATGAGGTTTTTTTCATTCTCTTGAGATTCTGGGATTAAGTTTAATTTACGCTTCTTATCTATCAGGCACATTTCCCGACAACTTAACACAAAGCCTGTTTTTAAAACATCAAAATAAAGGAATTTGTTTGATTACTTTGTTTGTCAGTGACAGTTAGGCCTGTTACAATAATGATCAATTTATATCACAATAACGTGATTATCAACGTCATCATGATAAAGTAAGATAAAGTGTTCATCGACATCATGTCTATATATCGACTTTAAAAAGCAGGATACTATAAAAAAGTTAAAAACATACATGCGTTATCCCATTCCCATCTGAGTAGAACATATTCTAACTTTTTTAATGTTTTTCTGCTTTTTAACGATCTTATTTAAATACTGCGGGTAATGTAATCTGATGAAGGCTGCAAGCTGAAACACGTTTATTAATGAAGTTGTTTTATACTGGAGTGAATCTGAGAAGTGAGCATAAGAATCACAGGTTTACAGGTCTGAAAATGTGTTTGTTGTCGTCTTTTAAAATGAATAAGAGGCTTTTTATGATCTTCTACTATCAGGACAACATTGTTTTTCATTGTTAACTTTGTCACAAAAATGTCTTATTAGTGTATTTTTAGGAAAATGAAACTAGTTGTAGGAGACGATGTAGATCACAGCTTCAGGTGTTTAAATCCTCTCAGACCTTCTGCAGCTTTTTGCAGCTTTTTATGCAGCTTTTTATGCAGCTTTTACAGCTTTTACATTACTAAAACACCAAAAAACATTCTTCTTTGTTTCATTTTTAAGGCCCAAACATGTTTTAAATCGACTATATATCATATTTACAGCTGCTGTGATTTCTGTTGGTTATTTAACACCTGGATCAGGACTCTCTGTGGTTCTTTCTGCTGCTGTTAGAAACAGATATGAAATATTTACTGACCATCTATAACCACTCAGGCCTCTCTTTTTTTTTTCCCCTGATGGAGAATATGGACACTGTTTCTGTTTCTGTTTCTGTGAGCGAGTGCACAGCTGCTGACCTGCTTTATAGGATGAAAAGAACAACACATTTGAATCTGATTTTTTAAAAGCTGATAAAAATTGAGCCGAACTCACAGGTGATTTTTTTTTTACTGTTCTGTGTAAATGTGATTTTTCCACTTTGCTACCGGAGCAGCTGGAAACTCCGATCGATCGTTGGCTGGGATTGATTTTTCCATCCAAGTCTGTTGTTTCTATTCATTGTTTTTTTTTTTTTCTTTTTTATTCGTCCATATTCAGAGCTGCAGCAGGAAACACCAATCTCTCTCTCTCTCTCTCTCTCTCTCTCTCTCTCTCTCTCTCTCTCTCTCTCTCTCTCTCTCTCTCTCTCTCTCTCTCTCTCTCGCCTGTCAATGTGCATTACCTCCAACCCAACAAACAGATACTCCTCTGCACTTCCTCTGCTCTGCTTCCTGGAACAGAGGTAAAAAAAAACACACTCTTCACCAAAAAAAGCTCAGCGAGAGGCGACGATGAATAATGAACTGTGAGACTTTACAATAACAGATACTTTACACACAATAAAACATGAATAAATAAGCTGATGTTTAAAGGATCAGAGGGGTTTTATCTGATGGGTGTGTAACTGTGACCTAAGCATGACCGTGCCCTGAGGGGGGGAGGGCAAAAAAAACCAACTCGATTTTCCTTTAATTTTATCGTTTCATCTCCACCGCCGCTGTGAAATCTGAATGTCTGTGCAGCTGAGTGACACAGAAACGTCCAGACGGCCGAGCAGAGCGCAGTGTAAGCTGTCATAAAGGTTTAAACAGAGAGCTAATGGCCGGTGTTAACAGGCAAGGGAGGCTTTTAGGGAAGAAACACACACACACACACACACACACACACCTCCACCTCCCATCGCTGTAACCCAGATCTGAGCTCTGACTCCCTGCAGGCTGCTCAAACACACACACACACACACACACACACACAGCTGTAATTTAATTAAAGGCAGATTCGCCTCATTTTTACTTTTTTGAATCTGAATATTGATCATTTTATTTGATGCATTAAAGCTCATATTTCAGCCAGTATAATGAATAAATAAACCTAAATAACCTTCTCTGTTTCATTTTTCACATTTGTGAGGTGTAAAAACATCTTATACACATTTATTTTAGCTGGATTTTTCTTAATCTGATTTACAGTTTACAAAAATGGAAATAAAAGGCACCTTCTCTTTAATTTTTGTGCAGCTGATACACATTTTTATATTTGCAAATATACACGTTTATCCCTTTTTGGTTTATTTAAAAAAAAAAAAAAGGGCATTTAAACATTTTGCATTCATCATATTCTATAAAAATGTTCTCCTGCACCATAAAATAATGATTGTAAATCCATCATCTTTTTTCCATAAGACTAATCAAACATTAGTTAATGACTGACGGGGAATTAATGAGTGTTAATTGGTGTAGAGATTATTTTGAGTCAAAATATGAACAATATGTAAAGAGTTAAAAAAGTGTTACTTAGAGTTCCTTAGGGGAAAAATGTCTGCCTTAAAATATTATAAATTAATAATATTTTCCACTTTCAATAATTTATTGAATTTATTTATCAGTCCTGATAATAGATATAAAAAAATTCAATCATTTTCAGGATTATTTTTCTAAATGCAAAGTGAATTATTTGGGGGGATTATCACAGTCGGGGATGTTTCAATGATTAGCAGCAACATTGATTTTAATGCATTATTATTTTTGGTGCAGTGTCACTTTAAAAAAATCTAAAACCTCCGTCTGTCCACATTAAAGCACAGGAATGTATGAATGGGGTCAAAAAAATGTCGTTTTAATGGAGACATGTTTTTCCCTGAGAGTCTTAGTTGAACAATTGTGTCTATAAAGTGTATTATAGATCTATTATAAGTGATTAGTTGGAAGATTTGTAGCCATATGTATGAACACAGCCCAAAATGATCAAGAAAATAAAAATGTAAAGCCAAACATGTCCGTAGTGAAGCATAAAGGGTTAAGACTATTTTTAAATGAAGCCTGTGAGACGGTTTCAGTTGATTTCATCGCTGCAGGTCACAATGAGGCGAGACGTTGTGTTTTTGTAGAAAAGGTCTTTTCCCAGCAGGGAAGTACAGAGGTCAGCGTTAGGCTGATGGATGTTATCAGCTATAGAGATGTGTTATACGGCCAAATAAATCTACTAATACAGGTGAATTTCTGCATCCTGGTGTTTAAAATATCAGAAAATGGTGAAAAAATATTGATTATTGTTTAGTTTAATGTCATACAGGATTCAATAAAACAGGAAATATTCACATTTAAGAAGCTGGAAACGCAGAATTTAGGCTTTATTTCTTTAAAAAGAAATTGATTACTGCATTTAATTGATTGATTGTGTAAAAAGTAGAACCAATTCTGACAAAAAGAGAAAGAAATACATATGTATAAGATAAAATGTCACAAAACTGAGCAAGTAAACACACAAAAATCAGCAGGACTTTAATAATTGAGACTTTGCCGTATGTAGAATTGTAAAAGTTTAGTTTTATAGACTTTTAATAACTTCTATAGATAATTAATAATAGAACAATAAAGACCCAGATTTTAAAGTAGTTGCAGGTGGTCAAAGCTAAAAGGTCACGATATCTGCAGAGGACTCGCTGTGTGTGTGTGTGTGTGTGTGTGTGTGTGTGTGTGTGTGCGTGTGTGTGTGTGTGCGTGCGTGTGTGTGTGTGTGTGTGTCTGCAGGACGCTGTAGTTGAATGTCCTGACCTTTTACTGAGTGTCTGTTTGTTTTGGGCCCGGCGGGCTTCGACCCCAGCGTGACGCTCGGGTCAAAGCGTCTCTGATCTGCCGACGTTTGACTGACGCCTCGCTGACACTCACACTGACGCTGCCATAATATCACACTTCATTTAACTTCATACAAACACTCCTGATACATGTGAGCTGCTATAAAGACTCAGATAACCCTCCTGTTGTCCTCGAGTCAAGGAAGGAAGGAAGGGAGGAAGGGAGGAGGGAGGGAGGAAGGAAAGGAGAGAGGGAGGAAGGAAGGGAGGAAGAAGGAAGGAAAGGAGAGAAGGAGGAAGGGAGGGAGGCAGGAAGAAGGAAGGGATGAAGGAAAGGAAGGAAGGAAGGACGGATGGAAGAAGGAAGGTAGGAGGGAGGGAGGAAAGAAGAAAGGAAGGAAGGAAGGAAGGAAGGAAGGAAGGAAGGACAAAGAGAGAAGGATAGCTAAACTTTTCTTAATGTGACTCACAGTAAAGAAGAAACCTTAAATATTAAGATTACAACTGAAAAAAAGCAAATTAAATATGAGGCAAAAAAATAAATGAAAACTTTCCTATCAATGGACATGATGTGAAAAAGTCTCACTTTGTTGATGCTGGTTGTAAAACTGTCGCCATGGAAACCACAACAGGCTGAAGGGACTTTCTGCTGTGATTTTATTTGACAGGGAAACGTTTCTCTGTTTTTCTTCGCCGTGACGCTCCACTGAGCTCCTTCTCCCACACGGTTTGACCTTTAACCCCCTCCACACACTACCCACCGGTCATATGTGTGTGTTGTTTTTGTGGGCGATGCAGCCGCCATTACCTCGTCCTCCTCTGTGTCAATATGCCAAGACAGGTTGGATCAGAGCGTTTGTTTTGTTGACCCCAGCAGATGAGGCGGGTGGAGAGGTCGTCAAATATTGATGCCAGAAGCTGAAACACACAATGCACCCCGCCTCCCCCCCTCTGACGAAAACTCAACATAAAAAAAAAAACTTTATCTTTTTAATTCTGGACATGCTGCACGAGAGAAAATCATCAAGAGTCAAGAAGAAATGTGTTTATGGACACTTCCGGTACATTTTTGTCCCCTTAAATACCCTTTCAATGGGTCTATACTGCACTTTTCTATAGGTTAAAAGGTACTTTTGTGTCTTTCAGGGTACACAGTGGTCCCGTTTCCATTAAGGAAGTTCTGGGTAAAATTTAGGAGGCGGGAACTTTACAGGAACGTTCTCTAACTCGGCCGTCTCAGCCCTTGCCTTGATAGGACCCACCGAACTCAGGAGGTGCCGAAATCATCCTGCAACAGTTTATAGACGCTTATTCTGATGCTTTAAGTACCGAGTCAACCTCAAGCCCCACCCAGGATTTTTCGAGGCTGCACAGACGAGATATCCCAAAGGCAGGGGCTTGTTTTGCCCCCCGTAAAAGTTCCAGGAGATCTTCCTTCAGTGGGGATTCCTGCTATAGAGACACAAAATTAAAACTGGTAGAAATTGATAAGGTATGAAAATGAAACAGCACTGAAAGGTACAGCTGTCTCCCAAAAGGGTCAAGCATTTATACCCTTTATGTTCACACTCTATAGGTACTTCTGTTTTTGAGTGTGCACAGGAGGGTCAAGACTCAGCAGTTTACCTCCACCTGAAAGATAAGGGACACTCTTTAAGGAGAAAAATGAACATATTATGGATAGAAAGGACAGAAAGTGAAGGAGAACACCAGCATCCAAGTAGAGAAACCATCTCTTAACAGAGGAGAGGGGGGTTCGACACCACTTACCCTCCACCTACAGCGCTGTCCTTTCATCCCTTCCCAGGAGATTTAACAACCATTCACACTCGGCCTCATGTGACTCAGCCGAGGGAGCACTTACCAACCACACAGAGGTTAACCAAGCCGGGTTAACCTTCATTTAAACCTCCCTGGAGGCCAAAAGACGTTATCAATAATCAATAATCATCCTCAAAAAAACATGAAAAAGGTGAAAATTAAAAATGTAGAATCTTTTATTATATTAAGTCATAGTTGTAAAATGCAAATAATTTTCGTTGTGTCATAAAAATGTATTTCCCTACAGAAGTAGACGTACTATACAAAGAATACAAAGCAAATGTTGGAAGCAGCATGACCGCATATTTTAAAAAGATAAGATATTAGTCCAACAATAGGGACATTTTATTGTCAAATTGTTACATTTTATTGTTATCTGCATAAAAACCAACAAGATACTCTAAAGTTTAAACAGCTACAAATCCAACATTTAAAATAGACACTGTATTAAAAGCTGTAGTAGTAGAATTATTATTAATACTAGTAGTAGTAGTAGTAGTAGTAATAGTAGTATCTTTAGTAGTAGTATTAATAGTAGTAGTAGTATCTTTAGTAGTAGTAGTAGTTATATTACTAATAGAGATAATAAGAGAAGCTTCATCTCCTCTCGACTTCAGCATGTCCAGCTGTTCCAGCTGCAGTGAGACCAACAGGTGAATATGCCGATGAAGCATAACTATTTCATCCTTTCTGTGCTTATTTGACAGTTTTATTTAAATCTCTCGTTGTTTGTTGTGCCGACTTTGACATGATGATGTTAAATAATTCAGAGTATTTTCGGCTTCCTGCTGCTTTTTTCTTCCAGGAAGCTGCTGAAGCTCACAGCTCAGCCCTGACCTAAAAGCTCTGACATCTCAAGGGGCGATTACACACTGAGCTGCCAAAAATACTACGAGTGTGTGTGTGTGTGTGTGTGTGTGCGTGTGTGTGTGTGTGTGTGTGTGTGTGCGTGTGTGTGTGTGTGTGTGTGTGTGTGTGTGTGTGTGTGTGTCAGTGCTTCACTCGTCCAGACTAGACAGTAGAAACACAACCTTGACCTAGATACTGATAAGACAACCAGAGGAGGGTTCAAGGAGAGGAGGACGCATGAAGAAGGACAGACATGCTAGAAAAAAAAGAAGGAAGGAGGAAGAGCGGAGGATGAAGAAGGGGCAAAAACGAACAAGGGAGACAGAAGGAAGAGATGAGAGAAGGGAGAAGAAATGAAGGAGGAGGAAGAAGTGTAAAGATTGTTAATTATGAGAAAAGGCTGAGACGTGAAAGTGGTGAAAAAGTGATGATGAACAGATGATTACAGTAAAAGAGGAGAGAACAGCAACAAAAGAAAATAAGATTAAAAATTAAAGGAATGAGCAGGGGATTGGATGGAGGGAAAATGACATCAGGAAAAAAGGAGGGGAGTTAGAGGAGATTTAATGAACAGAGGAAGCGATAGAGAGGAGAAGAAAAGAAAGAAGGGAGGATGAATGAAAAGAGGAGTAAAGTAGCAGGAAGAGGATAAACAAGATGATAAATGGAAGAGAGAAAAGAGGAAGAAAGGTGGAGGAGAAGTAGAGAAAGATGACGGGATAAAACGGAGGAAGGAGGAGAGGAAATGGAGGGATGAAATTTGAAAAGAGAGTGGAGGAGTGTGTTGGTTTGAGGAGGTCACGGCCTCCCTCCTGTTGATCTGATGGATCCACACTGACAAGCAGAGACCACTGGAGACTGTGTGTGTGTGTGTGTGTGTGTGTGTGTGTGTGTGTGCGTGTGTGTGCGTGCGTGCGTGCGTGCGTGCGTTTCCCCGGAGGTGTTTTATTTATCGACTGTGGATTAGTCTAGAAACACACACACCATAGGTCAGAAGTCACACCTGAAATATTTTGGTCGTAGTGTGTGTAGTTGTAGTAGATGTTTTAGTACTACTACTAAAACATCTAGTAGAAGTTGTTGTAATAGTAGTAGTAGTAGTAGTAGTAGTAGTATTAGTAGTAGTACTAGTTGTAGTAGTAGTAGTAGTAGTTGTTGTAGTACTCCTGCAGTAAGTGTTACTATCTTCTCTTTTCCTCCTCTGAGTTATTTCTTCACCTCCATTCGCACTAATGTAAATATTTGTCTATGAATCAGACACTCAGTGACCTTTTGACCCTTTACAGCCACCAGACACTTCTCTCTCTCGACACGTACACACACACACACACACACACACACACACACACACACACACACACACACACACACACACACACACACACACACACACACACACACACACACACACACACACCATCACTAGTTGCAGTCAGTGTTTCCACAGCAGCAGAAAGTCTGTCAACTGCTGAACATGAGCTCAACATTGATATAAAAATAAGATAAAATGATGATGGTGATGATGATGTGATGATGATGATGATGATGATGATGATGATGATGGTGATGGTGATGGAGATGATGACACTTGAGGTGACAGCGCTGACACTCACAGTGACGAAGACGATGATGATAGTGACAGAGGCGGTGACGTTTATTCAGAGGAATGGCTTCACACTCGCAGCGAGGAGTCGATATCAGAGTGTTTACTGTAATTACATGATGGACGTGTGTGTGATCTCATTCACTGCAGACAGCTTGTGAGTTCAGGCGCTAGTTCTCAAATTAATGTTTATATATGACGGTTATAATTTTATTTTTTTTGAGACTGATAGGCAGAATGTATCAGGGTCAAACCTCAGATTAGGGTGATGTACAAAGAGGTTGTACACTCTTTTGTTGTGTGTCTGTTGTATTTATTGTGAGATTTCAGCCTTTAGAAACGATTGTATGGATCTGTTTGACTTTTCCTTATGAGCACAAGATCTATATAAGTTTAGTCTTTGCTACCAGAATATTCAGGTCCTGTGTCTGTGTAGCATGAGAGTATTATTCTAGGATCATAGTTTGTCATGAAGCCGAAACGTCGTCGTGGTTGAAGATGCGAGCTCGGAGGACACATTCCTGCCGTATCGCTCTCTGAAAGGAGACTATTGTGTGATGATGATCCACTTAACCTGAACACATTCATTCATGTTTGCACAAACAGCTGGCAGGCCCGCCCCTGTTTACATAGCAGCACACACCTGCTGCAACAGGTTCAGATAAATGCTCTATAACTACAGAGCTGAAACCATTAGAGAGCTGCTCAGACAAAGAGCTGCACTGTGAAGGAATGATAGACACACAACATGAGAAAGGATAAAATAAACCTTAAAACATAAATACTGTTGTTTATTTAAGGTTGCAACAATATACAATGATATCTTTTATACCACGGCCAACGACCAATCACAACGGGTCAAATCACACACTTAGATACCCTGATTGGGCTTATTTAATATAAATTAAGTATCAATTGTAAAGTAAGTTTTATACTATAATGACACATTTTTTACATACTTAACCTTTGTGTCGTCCTCCCGGGTCAAATTGACCCCGTCGGTTTTGACTGTTCCTTCTTTCCTCCCTCCTTCCTTCAGTCTGTCCTTCCTCCCTCCCTCCTTCTCTCACTTTCATCCCTCCTACCTTCCTCCCTGCTTCTCTCTCTTTTTTCATTAATGAAAGCAGAACATATTTAATATTACGTATTTGTAAATGTCAATATAAGCACAACAGCAACAGTAAAATATATAAATATACTTTTAAATTGTACTTTAAAATTGTAAAAAACTAGTCGTATTAAAGTTTATATCATATGCAGAAAATATGACATCATCAAATTCAACATGTGAGTGACGGATGTAAAAAGTTTAAATAAATACATTTAAAGACACTTTTTTTAGTTTAGTGATGAATGTGCGTCACTCCCTCACACAGCCTGGTTGTTAATAGCAGCAGTAATTAAATGTCACATGTAAAACTCGTTAGCGTTAACACCAGCCTGTCAGTCAGATGATCTGAGGACCTGATTGAAGACCTGACAGCGGCAGGCACAATCTGTTCCAGCTGTCTCGCTCCTTGTTTTTCTGACCTCGTGACCTCGCCGAGACGCTTCCTGCGACCGAGTCAGAGCTGCCATGTTGGATCTGAGGCGGGGCGCGAACGAGCCGCCATGCTGCACCGCCACTGTCGCATTCATTAACACCTCCACCTGACACACACACACACATATTCACACGTACAGTAAAAGTTTTACACACCTACTGACTGTACTGCTCTGTGAAGCAGCGAGACGTCAGCTCTGCTTTTAGTCAAAGTGCTTTTTAAATAAATCTGAATTGACTTTATTGGAAAGAGGTGTGAGTGACAATTTGGGAGGAGGATTGACAGAACTGCTACTCTACCACCACTGCTGCTGCTTATGGTTTAAGTACAAGATAGATAGATAAGACCGGTAGTAGTACCAGTAGTAGTAGTAGTAGTAGTACCAGTAGTAGTAGTAGTAGTAGTAGTAGTAGTAGTAGTAGTAGTAGTACCAGTAGTTGTAGTAGTAGTAGTAGTAGTACCAGTGGTGGTAATAGTAGTAGTAGTAGTTGTAGTAGTAGTAGTAGTAGTAGTACCAGTGGTGGTAATAGTAGTAGTAGTAGTAGTAGTTGTAGTAGTAGTAGTAGTAGTAGTACCAGTGGTGGTAATAGTAGTAGTAGTAGTAGTAGTAGTAGTAGTACCGGTAGTAGTAGTAGTACCAGTAGTAGTAGTAGTAGTAGTAGTAGTAGTACCAGTGGTGGTAATAGTAGTAGTAGTAGTAGTAGTAGTAGTAGTAGTACCAGTAGTAGTAGTAGTAGTAGTAGTAGTAGTAGTAGTAGTAGTAGTAGTACCAGTGGTGGTAATAGTAGTAGTAGTAGTAGTAGTTGTAGTAGTAGTAGTAGTAGTAGTACCAGTGGTGGTAATAGTAGTAGTAGTAGTAGTAGTAGTAGTAGTACCGGTAGTAGTAGTAGTACCAGTAGTAGTAGTAGTAGTAGTAGTACCAGTGGTGGTAATAGTAGTAGTAGTAGTAGTAGTAGTAGTAGTAGTACCAGTAGTAGTAGTAGTAGTAGTAGTAGTAGTAGTAATACCAGTAGTAGTAGTAGTAGTAGAAAAACCTAATGGTATAAATACAACAAGAAATAAAGAAAAAGTAGTACCGGTATTAGGTGCAGTACTGTACATCTCTGACTGGTGGTAGTAGTACAAGTACAAGGAGGAGATAGATAAGAAGTAGTAGTAGTAGTATAATAGTAGTAGTAGTAGTAGTATAATAGTAGTAGTAGTAGTATAATAGTAGTAATAGTAGTAGTATAATAGTAGTAATAGTAGTAGTGGAAATGGTAGAGGTATAAGTACAAGAAATGTTTAAGTGCAATGCACCTATTAGATAGCAGTCTGATTGGTGTAGTTAAAGGAGTAAAAAGTACAATAATTCATTCAGTTATTATGTGGAGAAGAAGTATTACTACCTCAAAAGTTTAAATACAGTAAATGTACTAAATCGATTTCCATCACTGTTACAGCTGATGCTACTACTGCTGTCATTACTGTTATACACTGAGTGGAGGAATACAGCCTCTCTTTTATATTTTCTACCAGGTCTGTATCGCCCCCTGCTGGCCACAAGTAAGAACTACAGTGTGAACACGGGTCAAAGGTCAGACTGATGACATCACGGCCAGCTCACCTGCTCTCAGTGCGCAGACAGGTGAGATAATAATGAGCTTTATTGACCTTTTAATGGGAAAACATGACTGACTGAAGGCATTTACATTAATCAGAGTTTTAGTGGTTTAGATTTTTGTGTTTCAACATTATGAAATTCAGCATGAAAAAAGTGTAATTTAAAGAAATGAAGCATAAAATATGTATATATCTCTTTATTTGTGTAGTTTTTTCATAAATGTGAGAACTTTATAAACTTCAGCCTGAAGCTTTTCAGTCATTAATCTGCTATAATCTGTTTTTTATTATAATTTATTGTAATTTAAAACTCAATCGATCAGTCAAAAACATGTATATGTTAAAAACCTGGTGCAAATTCACATCCATCTATCAGAGAAAGAAAGAAATGATGAAGAACATAAGATAAGATGTTCTTTTATTAGTCACACAGTGGGGACATTTACAATATAGCAGCAGCAAAAATAGAAAGAGCAGTGTAAATATTAGAAATAAGACGTCATAAATATTGAATCATCCATTGAAAGTGATCTAAATACAGATAGTAAGAGTTTTAACGCTGCCTCTCAGCGGCAGCAGCAGAACATGGAGGTATAATCCTCGTCTGCAGGGATTAACGATTAGCGTCTTCATCGAGAGCGGAGCAGCTTTCATCAGCTTCTCTGTGAGTGTTTCTGTCTTACTGTAATCCTGCAGCTCCCTGATGCTCCACAGGGTAATAATACACATACATAGTATCTGTGTGATGTATACTATGACTACTGTTTGAAATATTATATGTTGGTAGATTATCAGTAATCATTCATCTTTATTTATCACATATATTATCAAATGTATCAACAAGACAAGAAGTACAAGTACTACAAGCTGTATGAGAAGTAAACGTAGTAGTAGTAGTACCAGTAGTAGTAGTAGTAGTAGTAGAAGTAGTAGTAGTAGTAGTAGTAGTAGTAGTAGTACCAGTAGTAGTAGTAGTACCAGTAGTAGTAGTAGTAGTAGTAGTAGTAGTAGTAGTACCAGTAGTAGTAGTAGTAGTAGTAGTAGTAGTAGTAGTACCAGTAGTAGTAGTAGTAGTAGTAGTAGTAGTAGTAGTAGTAGTAGTACCAGTAGTAGTAGTAGTACCAGTAGTACTGGTACCAGTAGTAGTAGTAGTACCAGTAGTAGTAGTACCAGTAGTAGTAGTAGTAGTACCAGTAGTAGTAGTAGTAGTAGTAGTAGTAGTAGTAGTAGTAGTAGTACCAGTAGTAGTAGTAGTAGTAGTAGTAGTAGTAGTACCAGTAGTAGTAGTAGTAGTAGTAGTAGTAGTAGTAGTAGTAGTAGTAGTAGTACCAGTAGTAGTAGTAGTAGTAGTAGTAG
This sequence comes from Scomber scombrus, assembly GCF_963691925.1. Lineage (NCBI taxonomy): Eukaryota > Metazoa > Chordata > Actinopteri > Scombriformes > Scombridae > Scomber > Scomber scombrus. The sequence goes on along the minus strand of NC_084993.1, from coordinate 3,669,211 downwards.
TACCAGTAGTAGTAGTAGTAGTAGTAGTAGTAGTAGTAGTACCAGTAGCAGTAGTAGTAGTAGTAGTAGTAGTAGTAGTAGTAGTAGTAGTAGTAGTAGTAGTAGTAGTAGTAGTAGTAGTAGTAGTACCAGTAGTAGTAGTAGTAGTAGTACCAGTAGTAGTAGTAGTAGTAGTAGTAGTACCAGTAGTAGTAGTAGTAGTAGTAGTAGTACCAGTAGTAGTAGTAGTAGTAGTAGTAGTAGTAGTAGTAGTAGTAGTAGTACCAGTAGTAGTAGTAGTAGTAGTAGTAGTAGTAGTAGTAGTAGTAGTAGTAGTAGTAGTAGTACCAGTAGTAGTAGTAGTAGTAGCAGTAGTAGTAGTAGTAGTAGTAGTAGTAGTACCAGTAGTAGTAGTATTGGTATAAACACAAGATAGACAACTACATATAATACTATAATAGGCGGTTGTATCATGTATATGTTGTAGTGGATATATAGAGTAGTAGCTGCAGTAGTAAGTAGTAGAGTAGTAAAAGTTTGAGTAGTACTTGAGTTGGAGGAGTTGTTTCAGTAATACTAATAATAGTAGTAATAGTGAGATAGGGTTATATAGATAAACAGTGGAGGTGAGAAGTTGTATTTTCATGTATTTTGTTAGGAATGATGGATGGAATAACTATAAATATAAAATATATTTACTGTACTGTAGATAGTAAGTGATTGTATTTAATGTCCTCCTGTCTAGTTGTTTCTCTACAGTCTGTTATACTGCTTCAACATGTAGTACTGTATGCACTTACAACAAACCAGGTGAAGCAAACAGCAGGAGGGAAACTGAAGTGCTTCTAGCTGCTGTTATTGTGCAGCATGATTATTGAGGTCAAGTTAAAGGCTGCATTGAAACCAGATCACCTGCAGACACCTAATATCTGTGAGAGGAAACGCTGCTGTATCATCACCCAGACTGTCTGGATACGCTGCTGCTACACAGATACAGTCAAGTCATAATAACCAAATATACTATAATAACTATTTTTAGTGAGTTTTCTGTTTTATTTGAACATTAGCGTGAAAATAAAATCATATATCGTCACAAAAATCAATGAAGAAGTTCATCATAACCATAGACTGTATATAAGAAAGATCATAACACACAAAAACATCATATAAGTAGCACTTTTACACTTTATGTAAAATTATTATTATTATTATTACTGAAACTAAGCCTTTTAATAATACTTTAATGATGATAATAATAATAATAATAATAATATAAATAACCATAATAATAATGAATAATAATAATAATAATAATAAATAACATAATAATACTTATTATTATATTTTTTTATATTATGTATTTATTTATTATATTTATATTAGTATATTTACAATACATATATTTTATACTTATTATATTTATTATTATTATTATTGTATAAAATACAACTAATAATAATAATTAGTAGTAATAGTACACAATTAATAATAATAATGAGAAGAAGAAGAAGAAGAACACTCACAATTATAATAATAATAATGATAGTTATTATTATAATTAGCCCTAAGCCTAATAACTTTAGAGTTTCTTCCTCTTAGTGTTTCCGCCTCGTTAAGTATTGAGTTAGTTCATGACAGTGTGAGACATTAACTGTTAAATATGTGACCTGGTTTGTTAATATTTGATGATGTTAGTGAACATTACACCATGTTCAGCTTTCAGACACACACTGCAATTAAAAACAAGTAAAGAGTAAACAATATTTTTCAAGTTGTGGAGTTTAAAATGTCAAAGAAACAAAGAACCAATGCCTGAAATGTTGATAAGAAAAAGAAAAAAAGGGACTTGGTGCTTTGCTTCCTCGATGAATGAAGGTGGAATATGATCAGAGTGTTTTATCTGATCCGTGGATTTAAACGGTATTAGTTTAATCTTGTCTCTGACTGTCAGTGACCAACAGGTCCGCTCTTCATCATCATCATCATCATCATCATCATCATCATCATCATCATCATCATCATCATCATCCATCATCCATCATCCATCAGATACGACCCTCCACCTCGTCCTACACATCAGATACACATCATGTCACATCTGCAGCTCACACACATACACACACACACACACACACACACAAACACACACAAACACACACACACACAAACACATACACAGAGAGAGACACACACACACACAGAGATTATGTATTATTTTTACACACCTTTTTTCTTTATTTCTCGTCCTTAATCCGACATCACAACACAAAAGGAGAGATGCTGACCTTTGACCTCTTTTAGACCTTTTAAACAAAATTAATTAACAAAAAAATACATGTTTTTGCTCATCAGATTCTATATTTTTACAGTATATAAGCTTATAGCTAATTTCCTTTTGCTTAATTAAACATTTAAATGCATTTTAAGCACTTTAATATTTAACGTTTAGTGGCAGTAAATACTACAGAGTATTAAGAGCTACATCATCAGCTTGATTTTAAAACACTTATTAAAAAGCCTTTAAAAAAGCGTCAGATTTGAATATTGAGCTGGAAGACACATTTTTCTTTTCATTCTTTTCATTACTAATACATAAATAAACCTATAAACAACCTGGAGATAAACACTCTCGCCTGCAATCAATCAAATCTGTCCAGACTTTCTAATTCTCTGCTCTGTGGCCCAGTTTGGCTTCAATCTCTTAAACCTCTCCCCCTCCTCTTCTCCCCCTCTGCTCCCCCTCTTCTCCCCCTCCCCACAACACCAACGCAGCGCTGTGAATAATTGACGAGCTCGCCCTCCCCTTCCTCTCTTCTCCTCTCTTCTCTGTGTGTGTCTCTTTCCATCTCGCCGTCTTTGTGCTGTGACAAAACCCTCGCCTCCCCCTCCCCTCCCTCTCCCCTCTCCTCTCGCCTCCATCATGTCCAGTTTCCACCTGCTGCTGGCTGCATGTTGGCGACCGTCACCAGGTAGACGCTCAGAAACAAAGAGGAGCAGCTGCTGGTAAGAACAAAAAAAGCTTTCACCTTTATAATAACTGCTTATATTTTATAATAATACATTTAAAGTAATTCATGCAGAGGGAATAGCAGAGTTTTTAATCCTGTTTCTGTACTGTAGTGTTTGATAATCTGAGCTACAGCAAAGACAAAGACGTGTGTTAATGGATTCACAAGCAGTAAAAATAGGTTTTTATCAGGTTTAATGAAGATCTTGTGATTCAAAAACTGATATCCTAGATTAAATAAAGACTTTAAATGTGCTTTTCTTTTCTTTATTCTGCCTAAAAAGTGTCTATGATTGGGTTTTTCTGCTCTAGATGAACTAAATGTCTCCTAAACTTGAACTTTTTCTAGCTTTTATATCCTTTTTCGGTCTGAAAATCATCCTTGTAGCTTCCCTCGACTGTTTCTAGACACCTGAAGCTCATCTTAAGAGATAACAGAGGAAACATTTTCACCTTCTCAGGACTGCAAAAAGGTTTCAAATCAGTCGCTCTTTAGTCAAACTGCTCAAACACTCACTCACTTTATGTAAAGATTAGTTAGAAACACACATTAAACTTCCACCAGTAGCCAAAAGAAGCCAAAAAAAGAGTTTTATATAGATAGATAGATAGATAGATAGATAGATAGATAGATAGATAGATAGATAGATAGATAGACAGACAGACAGACAGACAGACAGACAGACAGATAGATAGATAGATAGATAGATAGATAGATAGATAGATAGATAGATAGATAGATAGATAGATTCAGATATATTAAGCTATTTAAATTGATTTCTCACCTGATTAAATAGGGAAATATACTTAAGTGTAAGATGCATTTCAGCCTCCTTTATCTCTGCTGTAGGAAGAGATAAAACTACTTTACATCTCTTTTTTCTGCCACAGTTTCTGGTACAAACTGACATCTGTGTCATTAAAAAAAGAACAAACTCATTAAGTATTAACACCTTTAAAACGTCTAACATGTTTAGACTCTTCTAAAGTTTCCAAAGAGGTTTAATGTTGTTGGATAAACAGAAGTTCGACTACTAAAATATTGGATGTAATGATGCAGCGATGCTTCACAGAAACGAGCTAAAACAGAACATCTAATGTCACCTGGCTGCAATTAACGCTTATTTTTAGTAGAACTTAATCTGCAGATTAATTGAGTAACAGCTCAGTTTATGAGTTGTCAGAAAATCAATCAATCAATCACTCTTCAACTGAGCAGCTTGCACATTTTTTGTAAAGATCATTTATGCATCACAAGCGCCACAAAGAGGTTTTAATCATCAGATATCAGGATGTTGCTTTTTTGTGCTTCAGAAGTCGAAAAGCTCCTTTTAGGTGATTGTGGGCAGAGTTTTGGAGATATTTAGAAGTTTTTAGTCGTCTGTTTCACTGCTCAAAACTTCTTAAATGAGTGATGAAAACAGAAAGTTCGTTTTAAGTGAGTGTTTCCAGATATACTGAGTCATTTATATTGATTTAAGTTATGAGGTGCAGCACAAACATCCTGATTCTGGTCAAAATGTTTAGTGAGTTTTGGAGATAGTTCATTGCCCAAAACAGAAAAGTCCAGGTGTATCAGGTCATTTATTAAGTGATCAAATAGTGAAATTATGAGGTGTAGCACATTCTGGTGAAAATGTTCAGTTTGTTTTGAATCCAGCTGTTTTGAGTCTATTCGTAGAACATAATTAAATAGTATAAATCTCAACTGATGGTCAATAAAATGAGAAGATTCCTCTCCTGGTTGTTTCAGAGAGCTGTGCAGCCATGAAGGAGTTGCTGTTCCTCCTGTTGGTGGTGACCGAGGCGTCCTGCAGGTCTCACAGCACACACAGCTGTGAGCAGCGCTGTAAGTGTCAGGGTGATCTGAAGTTCACCATCTGCTCCGAGGCCAACTTCACCCAGCTGCCTGGCAAAGTCCCGGCCGCCACCGAGCTCCTCGACCTGTCCGACAACCACATTGCCGTCATCCCAGGGCGCTCCTTCAGCAAAAACCGCAAGCTGCGTTTCCTCCTGCTGCAGAAAAACAACATCAGCACAGTGGAGGACGGCGGTTTCTCGCAGCTGGAGTTCCTGCAGAAGCTGGACCTGAGCTGGAACCGGATCTCCACCCTGAGCGAGGGCTTCTCCGCAGGCCTCGCCTTACTGAGGGAGCTGCAGCTGGCACACAACCGCCTCACCAGCCTGGACAGCCAGAGCTTCCTGCACCTGGACGGCCTGCAGAGGTTAAACCTGAGCAGCAATGCCATCCACACCATCCACGTGAGGTCCTTCTCCTCCATGAGCTCCCTGAGGCAGCTCCACCTGGAGGACAATCAGCTGACATCTCTGATGAGCGGCATCTTCTCCATGCTGCGCTCTTTGGAGGTCCTCAACCTGGCAGGGAACAAGATCAATGAGATGGAGGATGGTGTGTTCAAGCCGCTCATCAGCATGACTTTACTGAATCTAGCAGGCAACCAGATGTCCGCCATCTACTTCAAGGCGTTCCTCGGCATCAGCACCTACAGCACGCACATCCTGCTGGAGGAAAACCCGTGGAACTGCGACTGCGACCTCCAGAGGGTTTTCCGGAAGCTGCGCAGCATCCAGAGGATCTACCTGGACGACTACTACAACCTGACGTGCAAGGTGCCGCCCGTCCTGCGCGGATACCGGCTGACGGAGGTGGACACGGAGCTGTGCATCGCAGAGACGGTCACCGTGCTCATCATCACCATCACCGTGGTGATCACCCTGCTGGCCGCCATGGTGATGGGCGAGAGGAAGAGGAAGAAGCAGAAGAAGGGGAAGCACTGGACGCAGCAGGGGGAGCTTTCAGATGAGTCGGACTACTGAAACATCTTCTTTTACTTCTGTTTCTCTCTCAGTTTTGTCTTTTTTAGTGTTATTTAAATACAGCATTATGACTCGTAAGGCCTTTTACTCCCATGCTTAAATCCCACGTGAATCTGCATGCCTGGAAAGAGATTTTTTTGGATTATGTGGTTCATTTTGTCGGATTTCCCCATCTGCTTCATACCAAAAAAAAAGCCTAGAAAAGCAGTCTGTTAATCACAAAACATCTGCTCCACAACAGAAACACTCTACTGTTTGCTTGTAATGAAATATACTCACAGTTAAGAGTTATTGTGACTCATATTTAAGAGAAAGGTTTATTTTCTCAAACCCCCACAAAAAACCGTTTGAATGATGAATCACTTATTTTGTTTCTTTTTTTATGATGATGATGATGAAATGAAAGCCGTGTGTTGTTTAATGTTCCCATGATGTGACTCTGACTTCTGGAAAACATTAAATGGGATGTTGTGACATTAAATTGTGTCATAATTTTCTCATTTAATACAAAGTTTGCCCATTTTTCACATTTTAAAACAACATAAAAACAAACCAGCTGGTAATCAACGCCGCCATCTGCTGGTGAAAATGTGTATTGCAGTGGAAAAAGCAATTTTAGGGCATTTTAATTTAATTTTCTCAAATCACCAGACGGGTGGGGTTTGTCTGTTTGTCTCCTGGTAATTTAGAGTTATGACACTTTCCAGGAACTCATGTGGCTGCACATATAAACTGAATTATAATCAGCTGCAAGTGTCATATAATTCATAATAAACACAGGGGAATATAGAAATGCGTAAAGATGCAGATGTAACACAGCAAGCTCCAAGGTTGTTTTTTTAATAATTATATATATTCTTATTGTCTGCAGCTGTTATAACATTTTCCCTTACAGTCTTTAAGTTGGTTGATCTGTTTCTGGCACAAAATGACATCATTGCTGTGTAGTAAATACACTTTTTTAATTAAAAATCTTTAAATGAGGGAACTGAAGTGGACAAAACAAGAGATTAAGAGGTTAAAAATACACCAAATGTTGAGTTTGCATCTTTAAATATCTTCTAATATTACAGTAATGTGATATTTTTACTGCTGATGTCTAAAAATGAGCAATATTTTACTGTATAATCAGTGTCAGAGTCAGTCAAGAGGATGTAGATTCATCTTTATGATTAATAAATAAACCAGTATAGTGCATTTATATGTGTTCCAACTTCCTATTATTAGATTGGCTGTGAAATATAATATCACCACACACGTTTTCAGTGTGATTAAAGGGAGTTTCCCCTTTAATTGGGACAATGGAGATGTTGAGGTGGAGCCACTCTGCTGTCAAGCTCACAGGATTTAATGAAGAGAAACAGCTGACATCAACCAAAGTTAAAGCAGAATAAACACGTAAATACACATAAATGTAACTGCCTAACCCCAACACACACACGCCCCCTGGACACACTCAGCAACGTTGGTGACTACAGCGCCACCTGTTGGGATCCAGGTATTATGTATGATGTCACTCTCAATGGACTCTACTGGCCTGAAACATACTAAACACTTTAAATGTTCATGAAATCAGAAGTTTTAACAGAAATTCACATGAAAATGAAAACAATATCTTTACATTACACTGTTATGTTCTGTGATAAATACATTACATTTTTGATCATACAATATAATACAATATAACATTATAATACAAAATACAATATAATATGTGATATAATACAATTTAAAAGAACACAACATAACATAATGCGTTATAATATAATACAATACAGTACAATATAATACAATATAACATTATAATATCATATTGTAATTTAAAAGAACAACATAACATAATACGATATAATACCTTACATTATAAAATGATACAATATAACGTTATAATATATCATGTGATACAGTACAAGATTAAAAAATGTAATATAACACTATAATACAATGTAAAATGATACATTATAATACAATACAACATTATAATATCATACCATGTGAGACAATACAATATAAAATAACACAATATAACACTATAATACAATGTATGAATGTATTAGTTCCTGCTTTCATTTATTTTGAAAGCACGGACCGGAAGTCTCTGTCTCCACTTGTCTAGCTTGATGCGCGTGTTTCAGCAGCAGGACAGGTGGAAGCTCCGGTTAGACGAGCTGCTGTTGTTCTTCACACAAAGAGAAAGAGCCCGGACTGAAACACTAAACATTAAAACATGAACGGTTTAACGCATTTAAAGCTCATTATCTCTCATTAAAAAGAGATATTGTTTATGGCTCAGTTATTATTGTGAGGAATGTCCGAGCAGCGAGAGAAATTCATCCAGAACTGCGCAGTCATAGTTTAATGGGAGCGGTGACCTGAGCAGGTAAGACACAAAACCCTCTTTCTTCTTAGACTTTTCTCTTATATTTAGTCTTATTTATATTCATTTTAAAACATGTTTAAAGAGTTAAATCAACGCTACAAGCTGCTGGTGTAATAAAGGTTTGTTAAACAGCCGTTTTCTGCCATTTAAACCGGTTTTGTCATTATTGTACAACATTTGAGACATTTCCTGCCATCAAAACCTCGTTAAATACATTAAATTAGGTTTGTTTTAGGTGTAAATTAAACTGTTTCTATTCACAATAACAAATACTTCCGCATAAGAGCGTCAGTGACAGACAGACAGGGTTTCAAAGTGAGGTTAGCGGCCCTTCTTCGGTCCTTTTAAGGGTTGTACACAACAGCATATATTATACGAGTCAGCTGTGATAGTACTTAGTGTACTCAGATCCTTTACTTCATTAAAAGTACCAACACTGCACTGTAAAAATACTGTAATACTAGTAAAATACCTGCATGAGAAGTCCTATTGTACATTAGTATTATGAGTTTAATGTAGTTAAAGTATTACAGTAAAAGTACTGCAGTATTTAAGTGACGTAGTATGCAGTATTACAGTAAAAGTACTGCAGTATTATGAGCGATGTAGTATGCAGTATTACAGTAAAAGTACTGCAGTATTATGAGTGCTGTAGTATGCAGTATTACAGTAAAAGTACTGCAGTATTATGAGTGATGTAGTATGCAGTATTACAGTAAAAGTACTGCAGTATTATGAGTGACGTAGTATGCAGTATTACAGTAAAAGTACTGCAGTATTATGAGTGCTGTAGTATGCAGTATTACAGTAAAAGTACTGCAGTATTATGAGTGATGTAGTATGCAGTATTACAGTAAAAGTAGTGGTTTGGTCCCTCTGACTGATATATTATTATATATGACATCATTAGATTATTAATAGTGAAGCATCAGTGTTAGAGCAGCATGTTACTGTTGTAGATGCTGGAGGTGGAGCTAGTTTACATTACTTTATATACAGTTAGCTAGTTTAGTCCAGTGGTTCCCAACCTAGGGGTGGGGCCCCTCCAAAGGGTCAGCAGCAGATAAATCTACCTCATAGTGGTGCTATTGTTTAGTAATATGATTCAAATGAATGATTTACCAACAAGGAATCTCATAAAAAAAGATGTGAGAGTTAATGTTTTATGTGTCTGTTGTGTTTTAGCATCACACTCTCAGAATCACCTGAAGCACAAACTGAACAGCTGCAGTATTTTAAGCTCTCTCGTCTAAGGTTGGGTCTATTTATATCAGTATTGTCTGTTTGATCGGCCTGTCAGAGAAACATGGCTTCAGGACTATTTTCTGCAACACTGTTGTGCTTTTAAGAAGAGAATCAGCTGTTTCTAAAAGACAGATGTAAAGGTTTTCTCTCTAAAGACTACACATACTCTAGTGTTAGGTTTATTTAGGTGAACAAACTTGAAAGAGGATTAACTTGAGCATCATTTGGTTACTGAACGTTGACGCCTCATTTCCTTATCTTCCAGATATGGCAACGGACGACAAGGTTGCCATCCTGTCAGACGACGAGGAGGAGCAGAAGAGGAAGTATGTGTTGGCCGAGCCGTTCAACACCTTGACCATGGAGCAGCAGCAGGCGGGTGCGTCTGCTCCGCCCGCGGTCGCCCCCGACCCCAACGCCCCACCCGAGCAAGCATCGCCCACCTCCATCGACTGCTGCGAGAGGATGTGCCTCCGCATTAACAGCCATCTCCTCATCTCCAAAGTCTTCTACTTCTTCTTCTACGCTGCCTACGGCTCGCTGCACCCTCTGCTGCCGGTCTACTACAAGCAGCTCGGCATGTCGGCTAGCCGCAGCGGGCTTCTCGTCGGCATCCGCTACTTCATCGAGTTCTGCAGCGCCCCCTTCTGGGGTGTGGTGGCCGACCGCTTCCAGAAGGGGAAGGCGGTGCTGCTGTTCTCCGTGTTTTGCTGGCTTGTGTTCAACAGCGGGATCGGTTTCGTCAAACCCGCGGAGATGACGTGCGAGGAGAAGAATCCTGTTCCCGCGACGACGCTTGCGTCCCACGTGACGCACGGTAACGTCACGCCCACGCAGCCGAGCAACTCCACCCACCACGCCAGGAACCGACGCAGCTTCCACGACCTCTTCGAACTCCTAGACTCTTACGTCATCGCGCTCCCTAGGCACCGGCGAAGCGCGGATGCCAACGTGACATCACCCCCCTCCAATGTGACGACACCTCCCTCTAAGGTGACATCTAAGGTGACATCGTCCCCCTCTAAGGTGACATCGCCTCCCACTAAGGTGACGTCATCCCGCGTCAAGCCGGCTAACACGACCCGGCTCAAGCCAAACACCACCACCGCCAAAACAACCACCAAAACCACCACCTCCTCCCCTGCTCCGACCAAACCAAAGCTGTACCAGATCATCTACAACCAGGACCAAGTGGAGACCAACTTCCTTCTCATTCTGCTCGTCATCATCGTCGGCGAGTTCTTCAGCGCCCCCGCCGTCACCATCGTGGACACCGTCACCCTGCAGTACCTTGGCAAAGCTCGCGACCGCTACGGCCTCCAGAGGATGTGGGGTTCTCTTGGTTGGGGTCTCGCCATGCTGCTGGTGGGCATCTGGATCGATCACACGCACATCACCGTCGTGCTGGACGGTGTTGGCTGCATCCTACCCGACTACCGCCTCCACAACTACAAGATTGCCTTCATCGTTTTCGGCGTGCTCATGGGTGTGGCTTTCATCGTCGCCACTCAGTTCTACTTCGAGAAAGGCGGCGAATACCGGCAGGAGCTCGCAGAAGGGGCGTTGGAGGAGTCGGGGGGTCCTCGGGCGTTACCTGAGTCGGGCTCTTCGGATCAGACTCCCATCGGCGCTCAGGAGTTCCACTACAGCGACCTTCTGAAGCTTTTGTGCACCGTGCGCTACAGCTCCGTCCTGTTCGTCGCCTGGTTCATGGGCTTCGGTTACGGCTTCGTCTTCACCTTCCTGTACTGGCACCTAGAGGACCTGAAGGGGACGTACACGCTGTTCGGGATCTGCTCCGTGCTGAGCCATGTCTCCGAGCTCGCCGCCTACTTCACCAGCCACAAGTTCATCGAGCTGGTCGGACACGTCAGGTAAGAACAGACTCAGAGGATGTTACTTTATTGCTATCTAAATATTATAAATATAACATTGTATTTAGGACGTTTAGTCGTAAAGTCACCCGTCACATGTTCCCAGAGCCCAAAGTGGCATCTTTAAATGTCTTATTTCAGAGTTCAAAACTAGGGCTGGGCGATATGGACAAACTCAAATATCACGATATTTTAGAGCAAATAAACAATATTGTAGAGATGGCTGTTGATGCTTTCACGAAATATTTACACAATGAAAATTTTGATAAATAATTATCATTAATGTTGATATAAATAACAGAACAGCTAGAACAGTCTGGTAAGTTCAGAAAATTACATATTTTACTGTAATGCAGCCTTTAAAACCAGGAACTTCCAGGACATATCGAGATATTACCATATCCAAAAACGTAAACAATATCTAGTCTCATATCACGATATCGATATAGTATCAATATATTGCCCTGACCTATTCAAAACCAAAATATATGGTGTATTTAGTCTTTTTATGATAGTAAACTGAATGTCTTTGGGTAGTGGACTGTTGGTTGAGATATAGTTTGCCTCTGTGTTCATTTTATCGACCAAACAACATATAAATAGTAAAAATAACATTAGTTGCAGCTCTGAAACCAGAGCACAGAGGCTGTTTCCAAGCTACAAATGAAAAACTTTAACCTGACATATCCCTCCTGTCTTGCAGCCTTATATCCTTCCAGTAAAGTGTGTGTTCATGTCAGTAAATAAGCACGTCTGTGTGTATGAAAAGCGTCAGGTTGATGTCTGAAACAATGATGTCATTGATGCTGATGTGGCTCCCTTTTGGGGGGGTCGGACCTCGCAGGCAGCGGGGACATTTGAGAGCGCGGTGTTAGATTTCAGGCTGCTGCTGTGTAACTGCATCAGAGCTGCACATAAAACACACAACGTCTCCTCTGTTGACTCTAAAACGACTCCTGAGTCAACAGGAAGTGAAGTTAAAGTAGGACTAAACACACCTGCGCTGCTGCTGCACTGACAGTCATGAAGCTCACATTAAGCTAAACAGGAGCAACTTTATGAGTTATTAATGATATTGGAGCTGGAGTTTAAGTGTCTAATTGGAGTCTCAGATTTGTCTGGATGTTTAAAACTTGCCTGCAAGGCTGTAACGACTATTTTACTGACTGATTAATTTTCTTGGTTAATAATTTGATCCATAAAACGAGTCGATTGCAGTAGTGAAGAGCTCACGGTGATGTCAGTAAATGGTTTTAAAAGTACACGACAGATAAAATACTAAGAAAAGCAGCAAATTTTCATACTTAAGATCTTGGAAACATCCAATTTTGGGCACTTTTGTTTAATAAAGTGATTAATCGATTATCAAAATAGTCAACGAAACAACTAATCAGATTTAAAGTAATCAAATAAATGTTGCAGCTCTAATTAAATGTTAAAAAAAATAGTGAAAAATTGTCTCTTATGTCTTCTATGTGCTGTTTTTGTTTGACCGACCGTCCAAGAGTAAAAATATGTGAAAAGGTTGATTTTCGGAATTAAAACAGATTATTTTTCTATTTATTCTAAATAGATTATAGATTAAAAAATGTATTAGATTAATAGATTATTTAGTTTGTTTTGGTCATATTTGAATTAAATATTATAGATTTGTTTTCTTTACACAAATACATTTAAATTAAGCAATACAGATAATTTTAAAGGAAATCTTCAATATATTTTCTAATTAACATGATTTTTAAAAAAATCTACCATATTTCACATAATTAGATACAAGTTAAACATGCAATAAAGCACACCTACAGCAGCAGCCAGTCAAAGACTATTAAAAACGTACAGTTATTTCATTTTCAGTGTCTGCAGCTCGTACAGTCAGACAGAAATACTCAGTCTGAAGATTCAACTCTGCATGTCACTGCATTAGTCATCAGCTTCAACACACAAACACACACACACGTTTTCTCACACCGCAAGCGTGTGAGGATGTGCGATTCTCAGCTGCAAACACACTTCTTCCTTTACTGGAAACTTTGAGGTAGAACTCTTTGTTAATAAAGGAAGATGAAAGTTAAGTTTTAGTTTTATTTTCCATCTGCAGTTTAAAGATATAAAATATTTTCCAGTGTCACAGGACATGGTAAAGAACTTCTTTAATGGTTATATGTATCTAAATCCATCCTGCTTAGAAATACACATTAGAAATATGGGATACATCTAGTAGGTTTTGTTTTATTTATGTTCATTAAAAAATATTACAAAAGCCCCCAAAAAAGCTCCTTTTTGCTTAATTTAAAGACATTTATTCATAATAATGATAACTTCATTTTTATAGCACCTTTCATGCAGCTCAAAGTGCTTTACAACAAAGGAAATTACATGAACCAAGCGCTTTCAATTTCAATTAATTAACATTCACAATTAACAATTATTTTCACTGTCAATTAATCTACAAAATGTCACAAAATGTTTATCACTGTTTCCCAAAGCCCAAGCTGACGTCCTCAAATGTCTCATTGTATCCACAACACAAAGAAATTCAGTTTACCGTCACAGAAGATTCAAGAAACCAAAACATGTTCACATTGGAGGAGCTGGAATCTGAAAATTTGGACTTTTTTTCCCCCTTAAAGAATTACTCAAAAAGTTGGTGATTCATTTAATAGTTTGCAACTAATCATAACTGCCTAAAAAAACATTATAGAGCTGTTTTCACTTCATGTCAATTTGGTGGAGTGTGCCTTTAAATTGAACTAATGATGGCATTTTGAAATAATTCTGGGTTTGTATATATAACATATACGTTTAAGATAATACAACCTGCCCTCCAATAGCTCTTATTATCATCAGTAGGAAATGCTAACATCACATCACCTGTTATTTCTTCATGCGGGCAGCTGCTTTCATGTTGTGACTGATTGTTGGTTTGAATCCCGGTAACATCTGGGAGCATTTAGAGTAGGCCCCCTCCCCCCCAAAGAAAATTAACTAAAAGGCTCATATAGGTAAAAATGAAAGCTGTTGTGGATTTTAAATGATTTTCAGTGAGAGATCCTCGGCTTGTCAGGTGAAACTAAGTGTTTTTTATGCATGTGTGTGCTCAGCAAACCGGCTCTGTATGAACAAACAGAGGAATAATCCTGTCCGGGGGAAAACAAATCAGTTTACTGAGGGCGTGTTGTTGTGTTCAGGTGGGTTTATCTGCTGTTTGTGAAGGTTGGAGCAAAGAGATTCTCCAAATAGCAGAACAGGGATGTCTTAAAATGTCATGGATGCTTTAACGCAACCTAACAAACGATCAGAAACAGCCCGACAAGACTTCATTACCTCATATTGACAGCAAAACCTTTAAATTTAGTTAATGGTTTATTGGTTTAGGGACAAGTTTATAGTATGACCTAATGCCAGACGCAATAATCAACAATAAGTATGCATACATGAATGCTTAAAAGACAGAAATTGACAGAAAATACATAAAAAACAGCAAAAAGCTTCATGTAACGACAAACACCAGATTTTAATAATGGTTCGATTTTCCAAGTGAAATTAATAGATAACAGTTGTGCTTTTTTCTCTTATATATCATCACTAATATTTTGTATTTTGTTAACTTTGGTGATTAAAAAACCATAAAATTTAAGACACTTTTTAGTCAACAAAAGGTCAAATAAAACAGGATAAAAGCTCTGGCAGACTTGGTCATTGTGAAACTAAACTCAAGTTTAAACAATTAGTAAATCCATTAGTTCAGCAGAAAATTAAAGCACAAATGATTTTGATAATATATTCATTGTTTTCAGTGATTAATCAAAGCCTCAGGGTAGCGTATGCACATCATAAGGTAAGCACAGTCTGAAAAGAGAAGAGTGCCCAATGCGTCCAAAAAGTCGACTTTTATCAGGTAATATTCAACATAATGTGACCATATGTGAATTTCAGATCAAGCCAGTCACATAAATCAATGTGTCGGCATATTTGACGGCTATATTGAAACACGGAGTTGCACATTAATCACTGTAGTCAGATGTTTAGCAGTTGGGTGAACTTGTTTTGTGGCCAAATTCAGGAAAAGTAATAAAAAAAACAGTGATACACGAGGTGCCAAATGTGTTAGATGATAATCAATCATTATAAGAGCTCAACTAAAGCTTACAAAAATGTCAAAATCCTCATCAATCAGTGGGGATAGAAAGAATTCAGGGTTTAAAGAAGTTTACCCGACTTTACCTGATCAAGACGTAATCTAAAAACATCATAATTTTACTTAATAAATCCACTTTTTTCCAAGGAAAACTGTCAAAAAAACTGTCTAAGATTTAATGATTTGATGCTTTTGTTTGTCATGTAGAGTTTATTATCTGAATATCTGCTGGTTTTTAACTTGTTGGTCAGATCAAACAAGCATTAATATCTTGTAAATCTGGTAAAATGATGATACCTGCGTGAATTTTCCTGTATTTTTTGCTGTAAGTAATCAATAGTTGCAAACCTAAAACAAACCACATTCAATAAAGCTAATAATACCAGAGGGTTCTGCATGGCATCGCTGCAGAATGCTGTGGTAGCCGACCCTGGATCCAGAAAAACAGCCCCAGACCATCATGCTTCCTCCTCCATGTTTGACAGTTAATGTCACACACTGAGGAACCATCCTTTCTACTCGACGACATACAAAAGTCCTGCGTGATAAACAGAATGTTTTAAATTTTGATTCATCAGTCCATAACACCTTCTTCCAGTCTTCAGTAGTCCATTGATGGTGTTTCATGGCCCAGGCAAGCCTCTTCTTCCTATTCTGATGTCTTAGCAATGGCTTTCTAGCTGCAACTCGAAGTTTTCTCTTCACAGTTGAAACTGGGACTTGCTTACTACGACCACCATGAAGCTGTGCTTGAAGCTGTTGTCCTGTCACGCAAGCTGTTGACTCTCAGAAACTTGTCTTCTGACTCTGTTGTGGCTTTGGGCCAGACCTCTTCCTTTCAGAGTTTCCCCAAGTTTCTGAGTGCTTGTTGAAGGAAACTGTACCCACGGACACCTTGACTTTCTTTTCAATTTCTCTGTAGGAAAGACCTACAAACACAAGTGTTTTTGTATAATTTTCAGTTTTGGGTAACCTTACCTTTTTTTTTTCTTTTTTTTTTTTTTTTTACCTCTGGCAGTTCACCACCTACTTTTGTACCATTTCAAGCTATTCATTGGACTTGAACTGCTTGAATTTCAATAAAAAACTGGAAAAATTGGGGTGTTCTAAAACTTTTGACCGGTAGTGTATGTCAAAGAAAAATTAGATTATTGCTTGAAAAATGACTGAAACAATAAACCGATCATTTCTTCACATAATCAATTTATTGATTAATTGACTAATCATCCTCCGTCTTTCCCCCTCAGAGTGCTGTACATCGGCCTGGCCTGCAACACGGCGCGTTACCTGTACATCTCCTACCTGACCAACGCCTGGACCGTGCTGCCTATGGAGGTCCTTCAAGGTAACTCATTATGTCAGTCTGTAGGGAAGAAGGAGGTAAGCTAGGACCCAGGGGACACCGAGGCAGCCTGGCAGTGTTTGTCTAACAGGCAGCTTATCAGATGGCCTCTTTTTTCTTTTTTTCTTTTCTTCCTCCAGCAGCCTGACTTGCTGACAGCAGAGAAGCAGGATGTGCTGGTTGGTAGGCGGCGGCTCGAGCTGCAGCTTTCAGACGTTGATGAGTTTGTAGAAGGAGAGGAATCTGACTCACACGTTCACATCCTAGAGACAAACGGAAGGGCGCCGAAAAACAAACCAGGAAGCTGTTTCAAAACTGTAAAAATGAGCTGCTAGACTATTAACCAAAATAAGGAAGAGTTGAGCATATTTACTTTAGTTTTAGCTGCACTTCTTTCTCACCCAGTGTCTTTTACAATAGATTTTTTTTAAAGCTCTAAATGGTTTGCAGACTGTTTTTTTACAATCCTTCACAAGCTCTCATATCGCCTACTACTGAGGTTTTTAATACACACAATTATGCACACAAGAAAATAGGAAGTGCAGCTCAAATTTGACCCATTTAACAATGTATATATATATATAAATATATATATATATAGATATATATAAATATATACATATCAGTATAACCATTTTGACCCAGAAACACAACAGGTGTGACTTTGTGCTGCCATTTGAATGTTTTAAATGGTTTCAAAACAGTATCCTGACTTAACTTTTGTGACATATACCAGTCTGTGATAATCCAGCAACATATTTTCCTCTTATCTTACATTTAGCTAAAATAATCCATAATTTCTGATTTTCAACTCAAAAATTATGTAGAATTTCATTTAAATGAGGCCTATTCACCATCATTTCCAAAAAATAAGTATAAAGTTGGAATGAAGTTGGTTAAAAAGGGTCTAAAACAGAATTCGGTGATGATGTATATTATATGTAATGCTTTTAAACAGTCAAACTAGTTGAAATTGACCTGGGAGGACAAAAGGACGGTTAATTAAACTCCAAAATTATGGATTACTCTACTTTAAGCTATAAGGGATTTGGGCTCTGTGAACATTTTTAGACGACAGCTGAAAACCTATTTATGTAATATGACTTTTAATTAGTGTCATGTCAACAAATACAGATCACATGACTATAAGAACATTTTCATAATCTTTTACTGTTACTGTTCAAGCAGAAATATATCAACACATAATGGATATTTTAAGAACATATCGACTATGACACTTTAATATTCCTCTAAAAGTCATTTTGCGCCTTAAATAAACTCTACAGATCAATAAATACTAATTCCTGATGTGAGTATTTGAGGTTTTTAAACATCTGATGAGTATATTTCAACATTTTTTACATCAGGATCATTTAAATTAGACTATTAAAGAAAATTAAAGAGAATTTGCTGCTTTTTCTTGGCGTTACATCACAGAAAATGTCGTGTTTTTGAGTGTTTTTTGGACAGAATAAGATGTTTGATCACGTCATCGAGGACTTATGTGATTGGCATTTTTGCTGTTTTGATGATTTATAAACCAAAATTTACTAAATTAATTGAACATATATCAAGTATCTAATCAGGGTGCAAGCAGATTGAGATAAAACTGCACAATTTGACATTTTTAGAGCAGAAGACATAAGAGATAAAAATGATGAATGTCTTTTCGTGTGCCTGAGTTGTGGGTTAAATTTACACTTTTATTCTCACGGTTTCTGCAGCATGAATATTTTTAGCGGAGAAAAATGAGAAGAAGAAATGAGAACAAAAACCGTAGCGAGCATCACTGCTTCAACACCCCAAAAAACCCCAGAAGCTCATAGTTATAAATATCTCCACTTTTCTCTTCTGCAGTTTCTCGTTAGTACGTTGATACCAACATATCTGTGGCTGCAGTAGAAACATCAAATAATACATCAAGAAATAATAAAAACTTTAATAACTAACAGAAATAAAACAATGTAATTAAAAATGTTCCAACTACTTCCAGTTATACTTTTCTAATCTCATCTATGAAAATAATTTGGCTGCTGATGAATTGACGGATTATAGAGATTTTTATATAAATGAACCATTGTCTGTGTGTGTTTGTAGGTTACATATAAAAACATTTGAACATTTTTACAACATTTTCAGAATATTAAAGCAGCGGCTTTCTCTTCTACATCTTATTTTACAGTTGTAATTGTTGTAAAATAGCTTAAATGCTGCTGAGTTTTGATGCAGCGCAGATTAAAATACATGAACTTCTCTGACTGCTCCAGCTAATTACATGAAGAATAAATGCCACTTTTTTATTATTCCTCAAAAAAGTGTAGATATTACTCAATTTATCACCCAAAAATCACTTAAATTTAAAGGTTAACTCTGTGTTTATTATGTTTTTTAAGTGGTTTCATCATGCTGCTCCATTTGTGACCCATGTCTGTCTCTTTGTGTCCTCCAGGTGTGACCCACGCCTCAGTTTGGGCAGCCTGTATCTCCTACCTGAGCGCTGCTGTCCCGCCGGCCCTGAGGACGTCTGCGCAGGGCATCCTGCAGGGCCTGCACCTCGGCTTGGGCCGCGGCTGTGGAGCCATGGTGGGAGGAGTGTTTGTCAGCTACTTCGGTACGACTGTAGTCAGTGTTCAGTGTATTTTATGTCTGTTAAAATCTGCTTTTACGCCTCGTTTTTTAATATTTCTTTAATACTTTCTCTCAGCTTTTTTCATGCAAATTGAAAATGTGAATAAATACATGCATCTTTCAGCCTGTTTTAATGTTTTTCTGCCCTCTAGTGGAAGAAAACTGCAACTCCAAGTGAAATGTAACTGCAGGATTTCCCTCAGTATCATCATTTATCTGTGATATTGATAGTTTTTCTGCTTCCTTTGCTTCTCAGGTGCTGCAGAGACGTTCAGAGGCATCGGCATGGCCTCCCTCGTAATCCTCCTCATCTTCTCCTTCATCCAGTGTCTGAGCGGCGAGAGCGAGGGGAAAGGTGGGAAACTTCCTGCGTCCAAACACTCTGTTTCCTTTTTGGTTCTGATACCACATCGCTGATAAAATTATTTAAACAATGCGTTTGAGCACGTTAACAGGAAGTTGGACATTAAACAGGAGCCACAACACTTATAAAAGGAGATTCATTAAAATGAAACTGTCAAATTTATAAAGGTTTTGTCCACAATTATGTAATATGTATTATTAAGTCTCAAAGTGTGAAAAACAGGTTAGTTTATCTGCAGTAGATGTTTAATATCTTATCAACAGATTTTGAGCCAAATTAATAAAAAAATAAATCATCTTCAGTCGATAGTTAATATGATCATCAACAATCTTAGCATGACGTGTTGAAAGGTTTCATCAAGAAAAACAGTTGCTTTTCTTCCCTTTTTGATTAATTTATATATAATAGAAAGTGTATTAGGTCATATTTATTAGTATTTTTATTATTTATACAAATATAAGTTGCATCTGTGTATAAGTCTCAGTCTATTTTGGGGGTAACATACTGGGAATAACACTTCTATTAAAGACTGGGTTATATGAATGCATCAGTAGTTATTCATTTATAAACACACATTTTTATACTCCAAAACTTTCTCAGTTTACTTTTATTTGAAACTAGTGTTGCTTTCGTCAACGAAAATTATGACTAAATATCGTCGTCAACGAACCTTTATCACGTGACGAAAACGAGACGAGACGAAATGTTATAACGTTATTTCGTCTCGTTTAGTCGCGTTGTTACTATTATTTTGCAGTACTTCTGTTTCCTGTGTCTCACTTCGACGTCACTTCCTCAATCCGCACTCGCGGCATTATTCAGAAGATGCAGCTGCGGTAGGTTAACGTTAACGACAAACAACTGACACAGAGAACGGGACCGATGGCCGGCCAGCCGGGGTTATTCTTGAGTCTATAAGGTAACAATAATATAATAATAAGAAAACCTTGTTTGAATTGTGAAATGGGTTTGGCTAAAAGAAAAAGTTGGTTTTGTCTATACTACTAGGTACTTATACTATATTGACTGGGTTAAATAGAATTGCATTACTAAAAAGAGACTAAAATACAATTTTCATTGACTAAAACTAGACTAAAACACTCACAGATAATTTTGACTAAAATAAGACTAAAATGCTTAGATTTTTAGTCGACTAAAACTAATAAAAACTAAAATGACAGCTTGACACAAAGACTAGACTAAGACTAAAATTAAAACAGGCCGCCAAAAACAACACTATTTGAAACACAATTAAAACACACATATTACGCCTGAAACAGTGTGTTGGGTTAATGGTTAAAGGTCCAGTAATGATTTGCTTAACTGAACTGGACCGGTATATTAACTCAGACTATTTAATACATTGTGCAGCTGTGTGCTCACTGAGTCCTAAAAACTAGACTACTGCAGCCAAGTCACGCTTCAACATCAGTTTGGTCTGTAAATACCATAGACTGTATATATAATGGAGGTAACATCCGTGACGTCACCCATTGGTTTGTGGACTGCTGCTTGGAAGCGAATAGTTTCAGATCTGGGCAGCGCCATCTTGAACATTTCCGGTGCATGCCAGGTAAAAAAAACAACAGGGATTCTACTTATATGGGCATCAGGAGGAGCAAGAGGCGCCCTCCTGAACCTGTGAACCAACCAACCTGTCAATCACCACGTAGCCACGCCCCAATGCATACTCTGCTTTATCGTCAAATATAAAATCAGGGAGGCCAAAATTTCACAAATGAACATCATACTGCATTGAAGAAGGCTTTAAACTAGCGATTGAGACCATAAACACATTTTGAAAACGTTTACTGAGGTTAGAAATCAAGTGAGAAGTTGGTGAATTCTCCATTGACTTGTATAGAGACGGAAGTCCTTTTGACACCAAAACGGTCGCCCCCTGGTGGCCCTTTGATAGAATGCAGTTTTAAGTTACTTCCGCGTTGGCATCATTTCAGAGGACCAGAACTCCCCGCCGGGTAAATACTGAAACACCACAGCTACTTGTGTCTGAAATACTTCTGATCAAGACACTGAATCATTTCTCTGTACAACATACAGCATTAACAGGTCTGTTTTCATCAGTGCGTGCTTGAAACAGCTGTTTATAGGACGTTATAGTTCATACTGTGGACACTCACATCGTTATCTTTATAGTTATAGTTATTGTTCTTAGTTTAGAGCCTTTTACAGACCTATGATCATATGCAGATCCAACCTCTCTGTATTTCTGTATTTCTGTATTTAACTGGTGTTTAAAACACACCCCTCTTTTAAATGAAAAAAATATTGCGTCAAAGGTGCGTCTTTTACACCATTCTTTTTTTTTTACTATATTTCTTTTTTTTTCTTGTTTTAATTAGTTGATTAGTTATGCTTCTTAAAAATACTTAAATCTGACCCTGAGTCTGATCCATTTCTTTCTTTCCAACCTTTCCTTTTCACCTCTCTTCTTCTCTCAGAGGATAAAATGTTGGCGGAGAACATCCCCGTCCCGTCCAGCCCGGTCCCCATCGCCACCATCGACCTGGTCCAGAGCCAGACTCCTCAAGGATCCGCCGTGTTGCCCATCAAGAAGACGAAGCACCAGGAGGATCAGGAGGACGTGACCCGGCCCGCCTGGGTGCTCTCTGGCGCCCCCTGGGTCACCATCGCTTTCGCCATCGTCCAGATCAGAGAGATGATGATCATGGCGAAGAGTGGAGGGCCGCCGGCGGAGAATCAACCGCTGCAGGTGAACAAATCATGACTCAAAACATGTTTAATACAGTTATTAAATGATTAAAAGTCAAGAAAGGAAAGACATTATTTATTTAGATTAGTAATTTACCCTTCATTCTGTAAATATAATGCTTATAAATGAGCATTTCTTCCCCTATTTTGCATTAATCTATCTGCATCTCTTTCTCTCAGTGCCTTAAAATGACAATAAAAGTTCAATCTAATCTTAATTATCACATATTCTTATAGCTTGTCAGCATTAATGTCAAAGATGACAGGAAGTAGATCATCAGTTTTAGAGATATTGTGTCATTAGTTGTTGCTTTTATAGAATAAATATCAGATAAATTTATATTTTAAAGCTTATTTTATCCCATTTATTAAACTTCAAACACTTCATTTAGAATATCTCAGGAGGAAAAACAAGCAGACAACATTCATTTAAAGATAAATATGAAGCAAATTGAAGATTTAAAGTAAAAAAAAAAACATAAGTTACTAGCTGTGATGATCAATAACAATATATATAATATCTAAAAGTGCATTTAATGATCTATAAACAGAATAAAAAGAAAACTACACTTCTTTATAGTAGTTTTAATAATTTAAGGTATATATATTCTTTAAAGCTGCAGCCAGTTCAGGATTTTATGATCCTTTCACTGCCAATTAATCAATTACTCTTCTGATTAATCAATCGTTTAGTCTGTAAAATATCAGATGTTTCTTACAGCTGATTTGGTTTATTTGTTTCATTTATAAAGTTATAAAAAAACAATCAAATATGTAAATCATATTATTGATGAATCAATAATCACTTAACATGTTTGATTTTGTGTTTTTTTGAATGCGTGTTGTAACTGGAAAAAGACACGTTGAGCCCTGCTGCAGCTGTCACTAGTATTAATTATTAATAAATATAATTAATAATAATAATAGTGACTGATGTTTTCCAGCTGTCACGTCTGATAGTTTTATGACCGTGTAGGAAATGTTCTTCACGCTTTACTAACATTAACTTTCTGACACTTCCTCCTCCTCTCTCCGTCTGCCCACCCACACACGCACACACACACACACGCACGCACGCACACACACACACACACACACACACACACACACAGAAAAGAGGTGAGACATTAATGTGTGCAAAGGTCAATGGAAAGCTACCGTGTGTGTAGGTGTGTAGGTGTGGGGGGGGAGACATGTCTGTCCAGAGTTTCCTTTTGTGTGTGTTGATGCATGCGGTGATTACAGTGACTCATCCATACCTGTGTGTGTGTGTGTGTGTGTGTGTGTGTGTGTGTGTGTGTGTGTGTGTGTGTGGTATGTGTGTGTGGTATGTGTGTGTGTGTGTGTGTGTGTGTGTGTGTGTGTGTGTGTGTGTGTGTGTGTGTATGTGTGTGTCTGTGTGTGTGTGTGTGGTATGTGGCGGCCGTGTACATGCATGCGTATTTCTCCTCCCACGCCCGTTGTGTCATGACGTCTCTCTTAACGAGGTGCATGCCTGCGTTACTCTCCGCTGATGTCATCCTCGACTCCGCCCGTAGATACTGTGCGTACACGTAGACGCCACATCCAGACGCCCGCCAACGCCCGCTACGTTGGTCTGGTGTCTGGGTTTAAAGAAAGAAATGTAATAAAAAAAGTTATCATGACACGATATTAAAGTTGATCTGATGTATATAGATGAAGCTTCAGCCGTCTGAATGTCTGAAGAGAAAGAAAGAAAGAAAGAAAGAAAGGGAGGAAGAAGAGGAAGAAAGAACAAGGAGGGGGAACATAAGGAAAGAAAGAACAAGGAGGGGGAAGATAAGGAAAGAAAGAACAAGGAGGGGAAAGAAAGGGAGGAAGAAAGAAAGAAAAAAGAAAAGGGAGGAAGACGAGGAAAGAAAGAACAAGGAGGAGAAAGATGAGGAATGAAAGAAAGGGAGGAAGAAAGAACGAACAATGAAGTAAAAGGGAGGAAGAAGAGGAAGAAAGAAAGAAAGAAAAAGAAGGGAGGAAGAAAAGGAAGAAAGAACAAGGAAGAGGAAGACAAACTGATTGATATACTTAATATATAATGACATCAGTAGCAAACAATGTGGCATCTAGGTGTGTGTGTGTGTGTGTGTGTCTGATCATTTCATCGTCAATCGATCTGATCGGTTTCTGTTCAGGTGATGTGTGAGTTTGTTCGGGAGGTTTTAAAAGTAGGGTTGCACAAAAATAAGAACAGACACATTTTTATCTATTTCTGAACTAATTTTATACATTTTATTTTCTACGTTTTTGTCACTTTTAAAGACAGTCTGCTGCTTTTTCGCTCTACTTTTGAATAATAATTTATGTCTATTTTCACCACAAAAGAAGAGCGATTATAGCATTAAAAGTCCTTTTAAACACATTTAAAAACCCAAATATATATTTATTTAAGATGTTTAACTGATGGATACACAATGGCTTTACATTTTCTCACATCACACTGGTGTTGAGGATGAATTCTCGACCACGATTGTCTCTAATCCTGCTCGTATGTTCGCGCTTTCAACTCAGATTTAAGTTGAGCTCAGAGAAACTTTTCCCGCCAACTTTGGAGCAGAATTTAAACGCAGCTTTCAGTCCAAACATCTGCAGCCGTCTGTCAGATCGCAGCCGATCCTGCTGCTGGATGTAAAAGGTAAAAACACATCAGTGCAGAATATGAGAATGTAAAGTTTGACTCTTTTTATTTTTTAAAGATGAAACGTAATAGTCTGAATTTATCTTTGTGCAACCAGTTAGTTTCTTAGTGGACACTTTAAGGTAGGGAGGTCAAACATGAGGCCCGTGGGCCACAACCGGCCCGCAGAGGGGTCCGATCCGGTCCACTTTCCTTCCTGTCGTCTTTTCCTTCCTTCTTGTCTTCTCTTCCTTCTCTTCCTTCCTCTCATCTGTCCTTTTCTCTCTTCATTCTTTCTTCTTCTCTTTCTTCCTTCTTTCTTTCCTGTTTTCTTTTCCTCCCATTCTCCCTTCCATCTTTCCTTACTGTCTTATCTTCCTTTCGTCCGTCCTCCTTTTCATCCTTCCTTCTTCCCTTTCTTCCATCTTTCCTTCCTTCCTTCTTTTCTGTGTTATTTTCCTTCCTTCCTTCCTTGGTGTCTTCTCTTCCTTCCTTCAATCTGTCTGTACTGTCTTATTTTCATTCTCCTCCTTCCTTCCTTCCTTCTTGTCTTTTCCTTTCTTCCTTCCTTCCTTCTTGTCTTCTTTTCCTTTCTTCCTTCCTTCCATATGTCCTTTTTCCCTTTATTCCATATTTCCTTCCTGTCTTCTTTTCCTTCCTTCCTTCCTTCTTTCCTTCTCCTTCTCCTCCTTCCTTCCTCCCATTCTTCCTGCCATCTTTCCTTACTGTCTTATCTTCCTTCTCCTCCTTCTTTTCCTTCCTTCCTTCCATCTTTTTAACGGTCCGGCCCACATCAGATGAAATGAGGCTGTATGTGGCCCTTGAATGAAAATGTTTGTCCCTCCTGCTTTAAGATAAACGTCTGGTTCATTAGGTAGAAACACTCTCAGCTAGCTTCCTGTTCTTGTTCCTGTTTCTGTTTCTCGCCGCCTTTACAGATATTTCCTCTAAATATTAGATGATGTCACTGTTTGTTCTCCTCCTTTCCGTTGTTGTTTAGATATCCAGTGAGCGAGCGTCTGCTGATTACGAAGCGGTGGAGACGTCGCACGGAAACCCCAACGTTGACCCCACCCGGCCTGCACCCACAGACTCTAACAACGAGGACGACAAACACCAAACGCACCCGGCAGGAGGACCCAAAGAAAACCCCGCCTTCACAGCAGAAAGCACGGGCTGATTTCAATTTACACACGCAGAGAGCTTTAAAATCAGTGTGCGAATAATATC
Organism: Scomber scombrus; assembly: GCF_963691925.1. Classification (NCBI taxonomy): domain Eukaryota; kingdom Metazoa; phylum Chordata; class Actinopteri; order Scombriformes; family Scombridae; genus Scomber; species Scomber scombrus. The sequence continues at coordinate 3,642,821 of NC_084993.1, read as the reverse complement.
CATCTTAACAGGTCTTTACAGTTTCATTAATGACGGAAACTCTCTAGAAATGAGACAAAATATGGATTATTTTTAGTAAAAATCAGCTTTAAATGAGGCAGTAATGTCCCAAAAAAAGTGCTGAACGTTTTTTAAGACTCATACCTGTTTCTATGGATATTGTTTTTGCAACTATTTTGGAGGTAGGGGCGTGTTTGAAGGTTTTTTGAGCATAATGCACTATATTAACTAATGTTCCCTTTACCGGTGGAGCGTGAAGGAAAGAAAAAACCTTCAAAATGTAAAACGTGCCTCTCTTATTTGCTTATTTATACACGTAACGGGGGGAAAAAGTGATGAAATCTGATGAAGATGGTGATTTAATTTACTGTAAAGTGTTCAAAGATGCAAAGAAATGGTCGACGGCACAGATCGAAGGCGTTAAAAAAGCATTATTTAGAAAAATTTGTCAGCAAATGAGATTATATTTAATACTGTAAAACAACATAGTAAAGAAAATGTTAAATTATTCCACTACAGTCGGTTTTATGTTGATTTAACCTTCGTGTCGTCCTCCCGGGTCAAATTGACCCCGTCTGTTTTGACTGTTCCTTCTTTCCTCCCTTCCTTCCTTCCGTCTGTCCTTCTTTCCTCCCTCCTTCTCTCTTTCTTTCCTTCCTCTCTCTTTCCATCCTCCATTCCCCTTTCTTCCTTCCTTCCTTCCTTCCTCCCTCCCTCCTTCTTTCCTTCCCTCCTTCCTTCCTTTCTTTCCTCCCTCCCTCCCTCCCTCCCTCCCTCCCTCCCTCCCTCCCTCCCTCCTTCTCTCTTACTTTCCTCCCCCCTACCTTCCTCCCTTCCTTCTTTCCTATGTCCTTTCCTTCCTTCCTCCCTTCCTCTTTTCCTTTCTCCCTCCTACCTTCCTTCTTCCTCCCTTCCATCCTTCCTCCTTTCCTTCCATCCTTCCTTCCTTCCTTCCTACCTCCCTTCCTACCTCCTTTCCTTCCTTCTTCCTTCCTCCCTCCTTTCCACCCTTCTTTCTCCCTTCCTTCCTTCTTCCCTTTCTTCCTTCCTTCCTCCCTCCCTTCCTCCCTTGACTCAAGGACAACAGGAGGGTTAAATGTGTTTTTTTTACACTGGAGGATGAGGGTCAGCGCTTTCAACCACATGATACTCTTCAGCTCCATCGTGTCTGAATTGTACATGTTAAAATTTACATTCCTCAGAGCTTCTGACACTTAGAAACTACTTTCTACTTTTCAGATGTAAGATTTTTACATAAAGGAACATACAATAAGCTTATATACTGTAACACATATATAATGCTGCCAGTGCTTTATAATATCATTAAAGTTAAAAACTAGTAAGAAGCAGATGAATCATTAGCAGCTGTAAGCCAGAAAATGACACAACTGAGACTGATTTCTTCTTAAATTAGCAAAAGAAATACAGATATGACTTCTGAAATTAGTGTATTATTATTATTGTTGAGAGAGTGACGTTAGTGTAATTTCTGCACAAGTAGCGTCATTAATGTTATTATTATTATTCAGCTTTTGTTTTGTCTTTGCCAAATTCTCCATCATCATTTCCTCTCAGCTCTGTAGCACTTTTGTTTATATGAAACCACTGTAATACTTCAGAAGAGCAGAGATGTGCAAAAAAAAAACAACTTTGAATTTGAGTAGTTTTCAAAGCTCTTCAGATTTTCTCACTTCTTCCAAGATAATAATATAGGGGAAAAAAAGCTCTTTGAAGACTCAGCTGGAGATAAAACTTCTTGCTGAGACGGACGATTGTTTGCTGCATATTTTGTATAATTTAGTGAAGAATTTGTGAAGAAGAAGAAGTGCCTCCTCATCATCATTACTGTAATATCTTCTTATCATTAAACGTCAAAGCAAGGATCCCTTTATATAAACTCCTACAGGACGATCTGACACTTTCAACACTGCATACAAAAACTATTTTTGTATAGAAGCTGCCGAATGGAAGGCGTCACACTGTATTTTCCCGCCTTTTCTTTTCCATTTTCATGCCAAATAATTCCCAGTTTTCAGTGTTTTTTGCAGCCTCAGAAACTGAATTTCATTTCGGCCGTCGACGGAGATGAAATTCTTCTGTTTGGAGGTTTTAATTAAGTAGATAAACAAAGTGTAAAGAAGTGATCAGGTTATATTTAGCCTGTATTTTCTGTCTATGAGGTAAAAGGAGGAAACTCAGTGATGAAGGCCAATATCAGCTCTTTAACACAGTATCCGTGTAATATTGATCATATTGGTAAAAATACTATTAAAAGCGTGTTGTGTATTTACTGTTCATGTGTGTATTTGTTTCACTCTTCTCCCTCTTAAATAAGATCTATTTCCTGTTGAAACTGGACGTAACTTTGGCTTAAACTAATAAGTATTTTCCCATTTTAAAATATTGTCCAATAATTGATTGATTATCGTTATAAAACTGACTTTAGAGCAAAAAACCTGAACATAAATGGATTTAAAATGCTGTAACCAGACTCAAGATGTACTTACTAGCTTTTCCCAGAGCTCTCACTCTTCTCCTGATGACAAATCATGAGATGTAAAAGTCTAGTAAATGAACTTTGGGTTAAGATTTTGTCAAGCTGTTGAGTTTGAGCTCAAGAATAAAAGTTTTTTAACACTCAGAGATGAAAGTTTTAAGATTTTGCGACCACAAGATCCATTTGAAGCTTTCGTCGTCATTGCATGTATTCTTCAGAAGCCCAGATGTGTTGCAAGATTGCAGATGTTCAAATTTCCCTTTTTCTAAGCATCAAAGTCTAAAAAGGGGAAATACCCAAAAATGTCCCAAAAAGCAAAGATCACAGAAAAACTCACCCAAAAAATAATTAAATAAGTTTGTTTGTTTTTTTTCTTTTTTTAATCATCTCGCAACCAATTTACTACTTTTACTTTTGATACTTTAAGTCCATTTTGCTGGTAATTCTCAATTTGAGAGAAATTAAAACAAACAGGATCAACACATATGTCAGTGAGAATTTAAATGAAGTACTTTAACGTCGAGAGTGTTTTTACATTGTTTTACTGCCTCATTTACTAACATAAAAGGACAATTATTCCACCACAAGAAGCTCAAAAATGAACTTTCACTCTCAGAAACTCAAACGGTTGACAGTAGCACGAAACAAGATGATTGATTGTTGATTTATTTGCAGGTTTTCTTTCCTTCATGATAGAAAGGAGAACATGGCAGATGTTCAGGGTTTAAATCTGCTGCATGATGCTTTTTTGAAATCACATGTAGTACCTAAAATCAACCACTTGATGGCAGTAGCGTTCCGGTTGAAATTATGGCATCTTAAATGGACTGAACTAGTCGTGTGTGTGTGTGTGTGTGTGTGTGTGTGTTTGGAGGGTTATTGAGGTCGTGGTGCGCCTGCTACTGATGGGTGTGTGTGGGAGGACAGTAATAGGCTTCCTCAAAAACTAGACTATGTGCTGTCGTAAAAAAAAACAACTAAAAAATAAAAATCAAACCCGTCTTGGCACATTCAGCCTGTCTGATATCTGTGATGAAATTTCATAAACCCCTCTGCTGCTGCTGCTGCTGCTGCTGTTGTTGTTGTTGTTCTGTCTTTCTTAATAATGCATTTTTATAATACTTGTTGTTTTCTGCAATGGTGTCATGACCACGAGCCGTCGAGCAAACGCCACGCATCTCAATTTTTAAAGGGGGTTGGCAACGTTTGTTCTCTGGTAAACGTCTCTGACAATTGTAGGGAATTACTGCGATGATGACCTGCAGACGCGTCCGATTGCAGGGAGAGCGCGTGGCGTACATGTTAATCAGCTCAGTGTCTTGCTTGTGGGCACTTTGGCAGGACAGTCAGTTGATAGTAGACACATCAGTTGTGTCCTTTGTCAGGAAACGTGTTCGTCCTCAACTTAAGTCCTTTTTTTATGCTCAAAGTTAATATTCAGAAGCAAAATAACAATCCATCAACACCTTGAAAGAAAGAACATTGAGGTCATTTACCAGCATCTTGGTTTTTTATCTCTTAAATTGCTTCTTTTCTCTTGTGGTTTTGTTTCCTTTGAATGCATCCAAACTAATCAGCGGCACGGAAATTGCTTTTATTCACAACCTCTACATTCATCTGAGCATTTCGCAGTATTCAAGAATATACAGCTTCTTTTATGTCACCTACTTTCTATTAGTAATATCCAGAAATTCTCCTTGAGTCATCAAAAAGATTGATTTCTCTTGTTTCTGTGGATTGCTTTTGAAGTAGGGGACTTTAGTTTGAATGTTTGGTTGAAGTTGAAGGTGTGCTTGTCGGCGTTTGAGCAAATCTGAACTAAACTGACTAATGCTGATACTACAAAATCATCGAAAGCACTAATTTGCATTGACATTTTCCTGAAAAATATCTTACTAAATGATACAAATGACAATGTTTTATACAAGAGAACATTAAGGTCATTTTCCACCATCCACCATCTCTTCAAACACTTGCTCCTCTTGTGATTTATTTCATTTTAAACGCACCCAAACAAATCAGCAGCACAGTGAAAATGCTTTTATCCACAACCTCTACATGTACCTGAGCCTTTACAGCATTCAAATCGCAGTTTAACGTCTCGTAAATGGCACGATCATATCATCAAAACATAATAAATCCTCTTCCAGAGTCCATTTTGTTAATTGTGCTAAATTACCATAAGCAATTAAACGCATCAGTAGTATGCTTACCAGTCTCCCAGCCAACCGCTGCCCAGATACAACCTGAGGCTATTTTTAGCTTATTTTCCTTCCCTGTGCTGTGATGGAGAGGTGAGCCAGACGCCCCGAGGAGGCGACTTGGCAGGATCTGTTGAGTCAAGGTGATGACGGCTCCTCTCGTCCTCCCGTCTCACTTTTCTGAGGATGAACCGAGATATCCGCATGACTCCAGCAGCACCTCTGGCATCACGGTGCGACCAGGTGGACTCCACAACCATCAACTTCTTTCATGTCAAAGGAGGATTTCTGGAAACTTTTTCAAAAGGACAGTTCTTGTTTTTGAATCTAGGATGTTAGTTCCCGAAATTGCACTCTTATACTTCTTAATTATTGTCCTAATAATTTACGTTGGCTGACTGTAATCTTTCCCCAACCCGATCCATGTGTTGCCTGCGTCCAAACACAAGAACTATGTCTCTCATATATTAACGACAATTAACAACATTTTCTAATTATATTAAGAGAAAATGTGACTTAGCAGCTTTACATTTCCAACAAGATGTATTTGCTGTTACAATTTAGTCATTTATGAGCGTCATTTCGAGGAAACTGTTTTAAAAACGCTCATAATGATGTGAAATTAAGCTCAAAAACGTCCATTTCTATGCTCAAACAATGTCTATTTCTGCTTAATGACGTCACATATCAGGCTCCAGAGAAATCAAGCAGTAGTCAAAACAACTGCAGCACCTCTGGCATCACAGTATGACCAGGTGGACTCTACAACCATCAACTTCTTTCATGTCAAAGGAGGATTTCTGGAAACTTTTTAAGAAGGACAGTTCTTGTTTTTGAATCTGGGATGTTAGTTCCCGAAATTCTCTTACACTACTTAATTATTGTCCCGATAGTTGAGTTGGCAGACGTTATAGCTGACATGATTATGCATATCAGGGTCCAGAGAAATCAAGCAGCAGTCAGAACAACTGCAGTGTTTTTCAGTTTTTTTTCTCCATAATTCAATCAGATACTGGTCAAACACAGACAATGCAAAATAGGACCAATGTAAAACGTGCAACATTTACTGCAAGTGGAAGAGTTAGCGATGCCTTCTTTTGGTGAATTCAAACAAATAACTTTGGTTTTCTTGGTTTCACAGTCGAGTATTCTCAGTTTCAGACGCTCTGGTTTATACTCAGCTTGTGATAATAGTATTTGTATTTAGATAAAGACACTAGGCTTTTTTTTTTTTTAAAACACAGTAGAAACTTTTGACTATCCACCAAAAACATATACTGTATGTAAAAAGTTCTGATTTTATTTAACTATGTAAGTTTTTCCTCCATAAGTTCCCAGACCTCTTAACTAAATAAATGCCAGAGTTTCAACAGTAGAGTGACCTTTTATCGTCTTATATTGTTTAATTAGAAGGATTTTCAGAAGCCTTTACATTCATTATTTCACAAGGCAAAAGGGTAAAATAAGAGAGAAGGTCATAAAAATAAGCACATTTTTGTGTAACATAAGAATGTCTTTCTTTTCTTTAATCTCGAGGACATTAAAGGTCCCTTGAACCCACTGTGATAGTTTCTAAGCTTTCCTCGCTTTCCTTTGGTGGAGAAATACAAAATCTCTCTTTAACTTTTATTTATTTGTTCATACTGAATCAGAATCTGCCTTAAAAAGAACCCACCTTGTATAATTTGTGCGTATTTGTAGATCACAAACTCCTCTTCAGGTCTTTAAAAACCCCAAAGTTCCCAGAAACAAGGCCAATCACATGCAGTAATGTTGCTGCAAACCTGTTTTACTGCAACAGAGATGAGCACACATGGTCCAACATGTTTTGTTTTGACTGTTGGGGGCTCTCTGTGTTTTTCAGGCGTAGTGAAACTGGCTGCTTCAGTGTTTGCTTGTAACAGAAACCTGCAGACTCGCAGCCCTGCAAGGCGAACTGCTGGAGACCACCACGCTAAATGACTAAACTGTGAAGTGTAACTGAGCATACAAGAGAGTGGGTCACAGGTTAAAGATGAGCCCGGTGCTGACGCTGTTTCAGAAAACCCCCAGACGACCCTGGTTAGACCCCCTGCAGCTCCGCTATCAGGACCACCTGAGTCAAGTCTGAGTCAGACTAAAGACCACAGCGAGCGTGTTATTGGCAGGATGCTGCAGATGAAGCAGCACACGGCTGCATGCTGCTTGTTCTGTTTTTTTGGATTGAGAAATTGTTGCCTATTTTAAAATATGCTGATTGTAAGTATGACCCAAAAAAAATGTCCTGCAAGAGATTCATGTTACACATTTCCCATTTAGTGCTTCCAGTTAATAAGGAAATATTGTACTATCTACTCCACTACATTTATTTAACAGCTTTAGTTACTTTCCACATGAAGATTTGACCCAATGGATAATATAACAAGCTTTTAAAATACAACACATTGTTAAAGATGAAACCAGAAAGCAGTGTGTAGTCGGCTCACGTTTCAGGTGTCTATGAGTTGTTAACAGCTCCACCAAATAGTGATTTTTTCCCTCTAAACTTCTCACATGCTTTCATTTCAATAAATGTTCAAATTATCCAATATTTCAGCAAAAATCAAAGATTAAAGAAAAAGTCCAAAACCTGAAAACACATCTGTGTATCAGAACTTAGTTTTTTCTTCTTTCCTCTCCCATTAATCATCTCACCACCCCTCACATTTATCTGCTGACCCTTTGGAGGGGCCCCACCCCTAGGTTGGGAACCACTGGACTAAACTAGCTAACTATATATAAAGTAGTGTAAACTAGCTCCACCTCCAGCAGCTACAACAGTAACATGCTGCTCTAACACTGATGCTTCACTATTAATAATCTAATGATGTCATAATAATAATATATCAGTCAGAGGGACCAAACCACTACTTTTACTGTAATACTGCATACTACATCACTCATAATACTGCAGTACTTTTACTGTAATACTGCATACTACATCACTCATAATACTGCAGTACTTTTACTGTAATACTGCATACTACATCACTCATAATACTGCAGTACTTTTACTGTAATACTGCATACTACATCACTCATAATACTGCAGTATTTTACTGTAAACTATTGCCCATTTATGACTGGAAATTTGAAGACACCAGCTTCATCTTGTGGTTTCTTACTAGAGACACTTGTCAAATTTGTTTTGAATTATTTGTAGATTAATCACAAATCACATATATGAATAATAGATTATTTGTAGTCATGGACACCAGTCTATCCTAACATATCTATAGACATCACGTCAAGCTTTCTCAGCTTCCTCCCACATGTTTCTAGCTGTTTTTTTAACACATAATTCTTTATTTTTTCTCTTGAGGACGCAGCTTTTTTTTTAATACATTGGCCATTATGAAGCTTTAAATATGCTCCTGAGCTGGTAATGATCTCCATCTGAAGGCGCCTTTACAGTGGTGTTAACAGTATCTGTGAGCAGAGCAGAGCAGAGCGCCGCAGTGTGAAGCGAGTGCAGCAGACTAAAGATATATAAGAGCAGACAGCTGTCATGGTCGGTCTGGCATCACGTTGCTCGCTGCGTTCATACAGCCTCGCCTCTGTTTACACAGTGAGGACGCAGCGCTGTCACCTGCACACGTACTGCACACTGATGTCCTATCAGACACTGACCTCATTTTCTATTCATAACCTTTATTTGATTAATTGATGTTTATTAAAGCTTCTTTTTTACTCTTCAATGCAGGGAGAAGTTTGGCTGAGATTCACACAGTTCCTCTGGATTAAATGGAGGGTAAGTAGCATGTTAGAGGTTGTAGTTGGAATATTTGAAGGTGTTTGTCAGTCAGGCTAAAGCAGAAGGGTCAAACTCATTTTAGTCCAAGGGTCACATACAGTCCGATTTGATCTCAAGTGGGCCAAACTAATAAACTATGCATAATAACCTATAAATAATATAATATATATATGCATGTAATAAACATTATATCTTTAGTATAATAAACCATCTAGAGCAGGGGGGTCAAAGTCATTTTCATTCAAGGGCCACAAATATACAGCACAATTTGATCTGATGTGGGTCAGATCATTAAAAAGATGGATGGACGGAAGGAAGGAAGGAAGGAAGGAAGGAAGGAAGGAAGGAAGGAAGGAAGGGGAGAGGAAAAAGAAGACAGGAAGGGAGGGAGGACAGATGGAAGGAATGAAGGGAGGTAGGAAAAGAAGACAGGAAGGAAAGTGGGCCATATTGGACCCCTTGGCGGGCCGGTTCTGGCCCACGGATCGCATGTTTGACACCCCTGATCTAAAGCCTAAAATTTTACAAAGATTGAGAATCAATTTTTTTACCTTTCTGTGGCTCAAAACACCAAAAAAAATCAACAATTTTTGTCTCTTTAAGATCAGATTTGATAGAAAACACAACATACGAACCAGTAACGGACCTTTAGGAGGTTGCAGACGTTCACCCACTGTGCCAAGCGCCTTATAGAAATCAGTCACCCTGTTTCATCCATTATTTACATGTTTCACAGGTTGGTAGTGAGTATTTTTATACAGCTATTTATTTAATAGCTGAGGTTCATAGTTGGCATCTTAAAAGCCTAAAGTGTCGCTGAAATGTAAGCAGATTTTTACAGTTTCCTATAAATTTGGTAGATTTCTATATATTTCCAAAACAGAGAAGATTTCTAACAGCAGCTCTACAACAAAGCAAGTCCAAATTAAATGAGAAAACCTTTTGATGTGGCACGAACAGCTGGACTAGATTTGTCTTTGCCGTCCAAACTGTTAAAAATCTTTCGGTTGTAAAGGTTTGGCAAGATTTAGACACCAAAACTATTTAGTTAAGGATGGAGAAGCATCGTCGTTTACATGGAAACCAACAAAATTGGATGTTCAAAGTCCAACTTCCCTGATATGTACTCTCCTCCTTTGCTTCCAACGTAGAGTCACAGTTTCTACAGCTGTTAGACGGCTTTCACCCAACAGGCTTGTCACTTTGGGGCATTTGCTTAATTGATGCTGTCATTTTTCTTATAAGCCATGAAATAATATTAAAAAATGTTGCTGTAAACATGTAAAACACCTTTTCTAAAATTATCCTCACACTGAAATAGGTGCAGCTTAAGTGCAGGTGTGTCTTTTTATAATTAGCAGTGCAAGCAGCTGTGTAGAGATGTTTATTTTGCATCTGGACTTGTTGATCTTTAATTGGAAATGAAATACTTAAATTACACTTTTAAAAAAAATATGCAAACAAGAACCAGATCTGCAAGGGTTTGCACAGCCAGAAATATAATCCTACCAGCAGCTGTAGCAAGAAAAACATTTGCTGTCTCACAACAAAACTTAAAAAGAAGAGATAAATGGAATATAATGTGTGTTCTTTTTGAGGCCAATCCACATGAAAATTTGATTTTGTGGCTTTCATGATGTCCTGAGTTTAAATGATCTGGTAATTACACTAACAGGCATATGTTAGGATGCTTACAGTCATTTATAAATACTGAGCAGTCAGAATATAAGCAGGAGAAATTCTGCCAGTCACATCCAAGAGAGCTTCTGCTTCTTAAAATACCTCCGTGACTCTTTAGAGCGACTCCACTCCTGCAGGTTTAAAACAGGCTTCTGTGTTCAGACGCAGCGCTGCACAGAACAATAATTCTCCTCTAATAACCAAACATTTCTAATAATCTCCTTCCTTTTTTGCCAGAAACTAAATCCAGGCTCTGAATTGTCACAAATGCCTCAAATTACCATTGTTTTAAAAACCCTTAATCCTGGGATTCCTCAGGGATCCGCCCGGGTTCCCCTGACGTTTTATGATCAGAGGAGACCTAAAAGGTTTCCTCAGGGTGCCTTTTTTTTTTTTACATTTCACAGTGTGCAGCCATGGTAATGTATTTTAAAACATCTTAAGCACATTATGAGCGTGTTACACACCATTCTGTTTGTGTAATCACATTTTGGAAAATGACATGCATCATTATCAAGAGAGGAAATTAACATTTTCATCCACCGGCCACAATGCCTCCAAATTTTTGCCAGAGCCGTTCACCGTCTCGCCAGCCAAGTGGGATTTGTTTTATTATTTTAAGGAAAGCAGAGCAGTCTCAGCGGGATTGGAGGTTATAGTATTCGGAGGCATTTTCCAGTTTATATTGATTATTATCAGCTGATCAGGAGATAATTAGAGGAAAGCTGAAATATAGCCAATTAATTAACCATTGTGTCGTCCTCCCGGGTCAAATTGACTCGTCTGTTTTGACTGTTCCTTCTTTCCTTCCTTCCTTCCTTCTCTCTTTCTTTCCTCCCCCCTACCTTCCTTCCTCCCTTCCTTCTTTCCTCTGTCCTTCTTTCCTCCCTCCCTCCTTCCTTCCTGCCTTCCTTCCTTCCTCGGTCTTTCCTTCCTTCTCTCTTTCTTTCCTCTCCCCTACCTTCCTTCCTTCCTTCCTTATTTCCTCCGTCCTTCCTTCCTTCCTTTCCTTTCTCTCTTCCTTCTTTCCTTTCCTCCTTTCCTCACTTCCTTCTTCCTCCCTCCTTTCCTTCCTTCTTCCTCTCTTCCATCCTTCCTTCCTCCCTCCCTTCCATCCTTCCTCCCTCCTTTCCTTCCTTCTTCCTCCCTTCTTCCCTTCCTTCCTTGCTTTTTTTCCATGCTGTCCATATCATATTCATGTTTCTAGGCTGTGCTTGTATCATGTCCGTGTAGTTTATAATGATGTAGCGAACACATGAATTATTAATCATTAAGAAAAAAATCAATGATGGCAGGCCCAGTATAAGCAAGCAGCAGCAGTGTAGGTCTATGATGTGCTTAATGACGGATTATGATGATAATTAGCGTGAGATGAGAGAGTGAAGTGTCACTAACCGGACTAATTAGAGCAAATTCTCCTTTTCCCTCGTGCGTCGACATCTGTGGCCTTTCGACAGATGCTGCTGTGAGACGGAGAGGACGGACTGCGCTCGTGGAAAAGTGAGACGATCGCAGCTCCAGAAGGGTTCACGTGTCATCTATGAAAAACTACAGGTACGCTAATGGAGAAGCTTGTGTCTTATAACCTGTTGTAGATGAAACATGATACTAAAAGCTTCCAATTGGAGTCATTTAATAAGTAAAGATTTAAAGGATAATTACATTTTAATACAATGTGGGTCTTTATTTAACGCTGTTTTGGGTTTCTTGCCATGTTAAACTTATTTTAAAGAGTAAAATGTGATCATAAGGGGAGAAAAAAGGGTGTAGGAAAGTGTAATTTTCCATTAAAGCAGCTATAATCTTTATTTTAACAGCAGTATGAGCTGAGCTACAGAGAATTATCAGCTTCTCCTCAGCGTTAAGGAGCTTTATAGTGAGTTTCAGTTCATTATTTAGCTTTCTAGTCACTCTCACTTCTCCTATAGTGTCGTTTTTTAGAGAAAAAAGCTGCAAAAAAGCCACTGTACATTACCTGCTCAGCATTAAATGGACATAGTGGAGCATTTAGCAGCTTAAAGAGACAGATATTTCCCTCAGGAGTTGGTTAGAGAGTAAAAAACAGAGCTAAAAGAGAGTAAATATTAAACTTATATTCAGCAGGTGGACAGAAACACGACTCAAAATGAGCGATAATGTTTATCAGTAGCTGCTGGATGTGTCAGGATTGTGCTCACTGCTTGTTTCTCTCCATCTCTTTGTAACGTCAAACCACTTAATTTAGATGTTGACGCTATAAATAGAGGCATGATTTAGGCTTTTTTTAAGTTTTCAAGTTGATATAAATGAGAAAAATGTATGTATTTATTATTCATTTCAGTTTGAACATCAGAAACCAGATAAAAGACGGTTTTATATTTTGCTTTATCGCTTCAAATGACACGATTTATCTCAAGTTAATGTCGTTAAAATTGGTTCAGGTATAAATGAAAGAACCACATTTTCTGAGGTATATTTAAAGACCAAAAACAGGTTGAAATCTGTATTATTTTTCATGTAATCCAAATGTAACTTCTACCTTTTATAGTCAAAGCATCACACTTGACATACTTTCTCTTTATCATTCAATCGTGATGCATTTTGGCGTTTTATTCACTCTGGTTAGGAATAGTGCTTTCCAAGCGTCCCAGCTGACTGCGGCGATGAAACAAGCCCAGATTTAGCTCTTTTTACTGGGCCTCCCAGTGGTTTGTGGGAAAAATAATTCATTTTGTAGCAGCTGGTTTCATGTAGGAGCCTCAAAAAAAAACTCTATTTGCAGCTCAAAACATGCATAGAATGAAGTTTACTATGTTTCTCTGCACATACTCATTTAATTGTTTCATATTGTGTCTTTACGTCTAGTTTTTGTCATGTTTTCACACCAGTTGCAGCTTTAAATTCAGTATTTGTGCATTTATTTCTTCTTTAAAGTCATTCATCTTTACCATAAATATACTTTTCTTTTAGTTTCAAACCTAAAAGTTTCCAAAACTCCCTCAAAGCATAAAGAAAACATACTCATTTAATGTCATATTGTGTCTTTATGTCTAGTATTTTATCATGTTTTTACAGTAGTTGCTGCGATTTTGACGTCTTCAGAGGCTTTAAATTCAGTATTTGTATATTTATTTCTTCTTTACAGTCATGCATCATTGCCATAAATGTGCTTTTCTTTTAGTTTCAAATGCAAAAGTTTCCAAAACTCCCTCAATGCACAAAAAGTTACACACACACCAACAAAAACTACTCATTTAATGTCATAATGTATCTTTATGTCTAGTTTTTAATCATGTTTTCACACCAGTTGCTGCGATTTCGACGTCTTCAGAGGCTTTAAATTTCATGCATCTTCACCATAAATGTGCTTTTCTTTTGGTTTCAAACTCAGAAGTTTCCAAAAATCCCTCAATGCATAAAAAACTCACACACACACACACACACACACACACACACACACGCCAACAACAACAAAAAAAACACACAACCTACAGGTACCTTTCTTCTCTTTCGTTCATGCAGCTGATAAACAGCTCAGCCCCGACACGGCTCAGCTGTGAAGCAAATTACAGAGTGTAAAAGATGTGCACTCTGTAGCTGTGACCTTTCCCCTTCTCCAGGCGAACACCTCCACACCAAACCCACAGCAGCCGCCCCCCCAAAGCACGGCTGCCTGGACTTCAAAGGAGGAAACACTGGCGCGATACCAAACTCATACTACAGCGCTGTACACACAAAACTTTTTAAACTTCTCTCTTTTTTTTTTCTTCTCTTTTTTCTTTTTGCTTCATATTTTCCACAGTTGTCTCTCACGCACATCATGTCTCACACTAATTAATGGAAACTGCAAAAACAACATCTACATACGTATCTGTCACCTCTAATCGTTCCAGAGGAGTATATTGTTCCATCTGACCTTTGACCTCAATGATTATTATCGATTGTTAGATAAACGATTAATGAGGATAAATACATTTTAAAAACGAGCTAAGCAGGTGTATTCAGTCTCCTTTTTTTTATCACCGCTGTGTATAATGATGCTGATACTCCATTTAAAAGCAGATTTTTAACCTAAAAACTAAAAGAAATGTCCGTAGAGTCGAGTTTTAGTGTCCGAATGTTGATTCAGAGGCTCCGAATTAAAGGTATTAAACACAACATATTGATTTCGAGGCTGTCGGTTTCACAGCTTTCACTCATCAGCCGCGTTTTATGATCTAAAAAAATACTTCAGGAAATCGAAAAAAAAAGCATTTTTCTACTTTCTTATCTTCTGCATATTTGTTATAGTCATCATCACATTGAGCGTTTCTGTCAGTGTCAGATAGTTGTGGTTAATCTGAGAGCTCTGCTATGGTCCAGTGGGTCACACCAATAAAGTGCTTTTTCTATCTCTTTGAGGCCATGACAACATAAAACATGGCTTTTATTTCTCTCACTGACCTCACTGATGTCAGCAGTGATTTGTGTTATTCTTCGTTTATACACTAAAGCACAACCTGTATCTATAGCAACCATAACACAATCTGATGGTCTGTCTGTGCATTACATACCTCATACAAGTGGTAAAGATTGCCCACAAAGTTTTAAGTTGAATAGGTTTAGTTTTTGAGCAGATATCATGACCTAAAACAGGTTTTTATGCATTAAAACAGCACATGAAAGCATTTATATATCAGCTTATAACTACAGGATTTAAAGTAAAGTGATACCTCTAACATTACACAACATCCTGAGCTAACTAGTACTACTTGTAACACTACTCATACTAAAGTATCAGCGGTAGTATTTGTAGTATAACGCCGCTGCAGAGACTCTGAGCTCTCCTGCTGCAGCTCCAGCAGGACAACAGGGAGACTTTTTGTCCTGGCTGGGATCAATCGCTCCATAGATGACGCCCACTCAGCCAGGCTCTCCGTGGGCGGCCGGTAGCCCAGCAGCCCAGCAGGCCCGGTCCAGTCCGGCCCCGCCTGGCCCTCCTCCGGCCCCCGCAAGCCTGCAGGGGCCAGCTCGGCAGGAGAGCTGCACTTTACATCTGAAAGAGCTTCAGGCTTGACACTCGGGTGAACTTAAAAGCCATTGTTTGGTGGTGATCTGTTTCCTGCTGAAGGGAGGAAGGAGGGATCAGACACGGCCAATGGGTTATCAGGATGAAAGAGCGTGAAACTTAATGGTATTGACTTCGGAAAAAGAAAAGAAGAATCTTGTTTTTCCACTTTATTTTAACTTTATAGACGTCCAAAATTCAAATTCAGGACTTTTTATAATGGACAGATGTTCAAATTTTTACTTTTATGACTTTTTACGCACATAAAAGTTGAGTTTTGGAGTTTGTTCATGACGTTGGAAACAACAGCTGAGCAAATAATCACACCTCAAAGTCCCTTTAGTAGCCAGTCTTGAGCTTTCTATCATATAAAGCAGGTGATTCATGTTTTATGAGGCTGGTAAAGTGTTTGTTTGCATCAGTAATGGTTGTAAATGTTCAACTTCTTTCATCATATTGTGAATTTAGCTTTAATTTGGGCCTTTTAAATAGCAAATGCAATTATTAAACAGTAAGGATGTTTTAATTTCACTAAAATGCAGGTTTAAATATTTTAACCCCCCAAAGAATGCATCTATTTACATTTTTAAACCGCATTTCATTGCAGTAGCTGCCTTTTGCACTTTATTACTATATGAACATTTATGAATAAGCCATTTAAGCTGTTACTCTCATGGTCGCAGTCACTATGCAATTACAATGAAGACATTTACATCTACAGTTCAATAAAAGGTTTAATTTCTTTAGCTTCTCACACACAAAGAGAGAGAGAGAGAGGGAGCATTACTTAGTGTTAATGCATAAGGTTAAATGAGATAAAAACTGAAAAATCATGAGGTTGATGCTCCAAATACAGACTATAATTCAACAGCGTTAAACGTCCTGCTTAATGTATTCATTGTCGCAGTTTAGTCGTATATTTAAAGTCATTTCTCAGGAGATAGGATTGACCTGGAGGTTGGTGTTGATGTCGAGTGACAGCAGAGATCTGAGTGAGGTTTTAACACGAAGGAAGAGAAGAGGGATCAGTTTCACACCTACAGGGTTCAGTTCCTTGTTTGGTTCAGCAGGACAAAAAGCAGTCAGAGGGTTTTATTCCCACTTTATTTATTTATACATAATAAAATAATACTGGATTGGTTTGATATAATAGTATAATGAGCTTGATGTAGTATGCAGTATTACAGTAAAAGTACTGCAGTATTATGGGTGATGTAGTATGCAGTATTACAGTAAAAGTACTGCAGTATTATGAGTGCTGTAGTATGCAGTATTACAGTAAAAGTACTGCAGTATTATGAGTGATGTAGTATGCAGTATTACAGTAAAAGTACTGCAGTATTATGAGCGATGTAGTATGCAGTATTACAGTAAAAGTACTGCAGTATTATGGGTGATGTAGTATGCAGTATTACAGTAAAAGTACTGCAGTATTATGAGCGATGTAGTATGCAGTATTACAGTAAAAGTACTGCAGTATTATGAGTGCTGTAGTATGCAGTATTACAGTAAAAGTACTGCAGTATTATGAGTGATGTAGTATGCAGTATTACAGTAAAAGTACTGCAGTATTATGAGTGATGTAGTATGCAGTATTACAGTAAAAGTACTGCAGTATTATGAGTGATGTAGTATGCAGTATTACAGTAAAAGTACTGCAGTATTATGAGTGATGTAGTATGCAGTATTACAGTAAAAGTACTGCAGTATTATGAGTGATGTAGTATGCAGTATTACAGTAAAAGTAGTGGTTTGGTCCCTCTGACTGATATATTATTATTATGACATCATTAGATTATTAATAGTGAAGCATCAGTGTTAGAGCAGCATGTTACTGTTGTAGCTGCTGGAGGTGGAGCTAGTTTATACTACTTTATATACAGTTAGATAGTTTAGTCCAGTGGTTCCCAACCTAGGGGTGGGGCCCCTCCAAAGGGTCAGCAGATAAATGTGAGGGGTGGTGAGATGATTAATGGGAGAGGAAAGAAGTGAAAACTAAGTTCTGATACACAAATGTGTTTTCAGTTTTTGGACTTTTTCTCTAATCTTTGATTTTTGCTGAAATATTGGATCATTTGAACATTTATTGAAATGAAAGCATGTGAGAAGTTTAGAGGGAAAAATCACTATTTGGTGGAGCTGTTAACAACTCATAGACATCTGAAACGTGAGCCGACTACACACTGCTTTCTGGTTTCATCTTTAACAATGTGTTGTATTTTAAAAGCTTGTTATATTATCCATTGTGTCAAATCTGCATCTCTGCAAGTAACTAACTAACTCTGAGATGTAGAAAGTCTCCATGTTTATTTGCTCGTTTGTTGTTTGGGAAAGATGATGTTCTTGGTTTAGATACTGAAAAAAACGTTCTAACCTTCTAACCAATAAAACCACAGTCGTTGCCGAACTTAACCAGAGTGATTTAGTTTGAGTCCGTCAGTCTGCTTCAAACCAAATGTTCGCCGCTCGATCGTGAGGCGGCATGTGAAACCTCCGTCTCTCTCTCCCCCACACCTTTTCCGACGCCGACACTCAACAAGTTTTATATCTTAACTTTCCAAAACAGACAATCTGACAGTTTGTATGCAAAAAAAGAAAAACCCTAAGCATCGCTTCGTAATGACGCTAATTAAGAAATTCCAGATGTTATGCTCAGGAGCTTTTCTGCTTTTACACAGAACTACTCTCTGGAGACTGAAAACCATCGCTGTTATTAGTCTTTGCAGCCGTTTCTAATCAAACTGACATGACCAAACTCTTTATAATGGAGGAGCATGTTAACCCAGTGCAGCGGTGTGACTCACTCACCTGTTTTTAATAGTTTTCGGAACAACAGCGGAGGTGTTACGAACCGTTACTTTTAGGTGTTGGTTCCCTTTTTCTGCCCGCCAGGTACTGTCCTCCTCCTCATTAGTGAAATATATGTTATTATTGAGGAAGTTATCATGTTGTATAACCACAATTAGAGGAAAAATGGTTGAATGATATCTTGTTAACCCTCCTGTTGCCCTCGAGTCAAGGAAGGAAGGGAGGAAGAAGGAAGAAGGAAGAAGGGAGGAAGGAACAAGATAAGGAAAGGAGGGGGGAAGGAAGGGAGAAAAGAAAAGAAGGAAGGGAGGAAGGAAAGGAATGAATGAAGGACGGAGGAAAGAAGGAAGTGAAGTCTTCGTTTGACTTGTTGTTTATTGTGTTTGAGTTGTTGGTTTTGCATTTTTACCTCAGTTTATTCTCGTGTTACTCCCCGCTTCCCCCCTCTAGACATTTTCGGGGGGTCGTAGATATATCAGACACACACTTGTTAGTAGATAAGTTCGTCGCTGGTTTGAATCCAAACATGAGATTTGCTGTTAATAAGTAAAATATAGTAAATCAGCAGCTGTATCCTTTAAGATGTGACTTTTATTAACTGAAACTACCTTAAATTAACCATATTGTACAAAACATAATGTAGTTCATATGAGAAGAAAGTGAGATTTTTAGAAAAATTTTAAAGCATATAAAAATAAAATAAAAACAACTTTGGCATTGAATGTTGTGTTTAACCCTTTCATGCATAGTGGAGAGCTATTTAAAAGCTGTTTTCTGATATATATGCATGGATTTTGATGGCTTAGTTGGACTTAATCCACCACAGTAGACACCACAGTCATCTGCAGTCACTTTTTTGGTTATAAATCAGTTAATTTATGTTATCATTGTGTAATTTGATGGGGGGGGAAATGAAGTTTTAACATATGTTTCTTGCCTAAAGTGAAATAAAAACACTTGAAAGGGTTAAAACCTTCAACTTGGAGCTTTTCATCAGTTGTGACACTAAACTAAATCAACTCTACAGACATTTCTTTTAGTTGCTTTTAAATGAAGTATCAGTCATCAAATAACACTGTCGAGCAGCTAATCGTACAAAAGCAATCAGCAGCATTCACAGGTTTAACCGTCAGTTGTTGTGCAGGCGTAAAACCTCAGTGGATGATATCTGATATTTAATTAAAGGCAGATACTTTTTCTTTCTTATTATTATTATTTCCTCTGTGTGTTTCGGCCCCTGTTTGTCTCAGCTCCGTCTTATCAGTGTGTACATTAGTTTGTCAGCGCGTCTCTCTGCATTAATGCCACCAAAGACAAATCCCTGCGCATTCATTGTGCTCGGCGATTAAAGTGATGCTGGGTTGTGATGTGCTGCAGGGACGTGGGCAGGGCGATGTGGGTACTTGTGTGTGAGGAGCCCTAAGTTGCAGAGGTTTTTTTTCTAATTGAGTCAGGGACTTATGCTGGCAAGGTAGGCGTGTGAGTGGGGGGGAGACTAATCCCAAGCTGCTGTTGTTTTTCGTGCCTGCTGGCTCGAGATCAAAAACTTAACAGCAATAATCATGCAAAATGTGTGGCTTCACTTCAAAGCCTGCCTCAACTTTGCTCACACCCTTGTAGCTCGCATTGTTTCATCATTTCCACCAGTTTTTTTAACTTCTTCTTCTTCTTCTTCTTCTCCTCCTTCCTTTCCTGCGAGGGATTTTTTATTTCTTTTTGTCACATCTTGGCGCCGTCGAAGGCGATCTGAGAGGCAGTCGTGACCTTTTCTTTTTGCAGCAGCCCCAAATTAATACACTTAACAGATTAATCACACGTACTAGATAAGCTCAAAGCTGAGGCGTCTTTGTCACGCACACACACACACACACACACACACACACACACACACACACACACACACACACACACACACACACACACACACACACACACACACACACACACACACACACACACCACAGCGGAGAGGCCCCGGCTGGTTTCTCTCTGACTGCAGTGTGTGGTTGTGGCGGAGGGAGGATCAGCCTCCACCTGGAGATAGCAGACATGTCAGACGTCAGCAGCACTCTCAGGGTGAGCATGCCGTGGGCGGCGAGGGTCGCTGAGGCCCGTACGTGGCCAAAATGGGCAAATCCCCTCCACGTCAGCCCACGGCCTGTCAGCAGGGAGATACACCGCCTGCCAGTGAAGCTTTAAAGGTGCAACGCGTGGCAGTTTTTAAGACCAGTAAAAAAACTCCAACACATTAATGACGCCTGGCCTGTTTTTTGTTTTTTTTCTGAACCCACTACTTTCATTATGCTGCAAACCATGCACACGCACACTGGAGGTGATCTTTGTAGTTTTAAAGCAAGGCTAAACTAAACCTTTTAAATCAGAAAAACTAAAATAAGGTGTGATTCAACTCTCTGAGCTTCTTTTGTGCAAAAACAAATATTAAAAATTCAGCGGTTTCATTTGAGTCTTTTTTAAGATCTTCCCTACATAAAACTTGACCTCAGTTTTTTTGCGTGATAAATGTCTTATCACACTTTTTATGTGTGTGTCTGTGTGTATGTGTGTGTGTGTGTGTATGTGTGTGTGTGTGTGTGTGTCACATTTGCAAAGCTGATGTGATGCACAATACTTCTCACATTTTGCATTTTATCTCTTTGTGACTCTTCATGTTAAACTACTGACGAGCTGAAGACAGAAAGTGAAGGAATTTTAAAAGTAGATTACATTATGACAAATGTAAATGTTTCATTGTATTTTCTATTTATCATTTGAAATGACATTTGCACCATTTTTTACCAGAAGTAAGACTGAATGCTCCTGAAAATGTCAAATGGTGTAACCACAAAATACACGATTACTCATATTAAATGAAATATTTATAACAATTGTATTCCATTACCTTTATTTAATATAAAAAAGTTATAATGTAAAATCATGCCAAACTAGTTGATATGGTGTTTTATTGAGAATTTAGTTTTTTAAGCAAGTTTAAAGTTTTTATGGTTCTACCACTTAGACATTTTTGCCATAATCCTCTAATATATTCTCTCAAAATGGATTAAAAGCAGACATTTGATGCTGGGTCCACAAAAAAAGAATGTAAAGCAAGTTATTCATACGTTTATTTTCACATTTTAACTTCTTTTAACCCTCCTGTTGTCCTCCCGGAAGGAAGGATGGAAAGGAGGAAGAAGGAAGGAAAGGAGGGAGGAAGGAAGGAGGGAGGAAGGAAGGAAGGCAGGAAGAAGGAAGGAAAGGAAGAAAGGGAGGGAGGAAGGAAGGATGCAAGGGAGCAGAAGGAAGGAAAGGAGGGAGGAAGAAGGAAGGAAGGAAGGGAGGAAAGAAGGAAGGAGAGAGGGAGGGAGAAAGGAAAAGAGGAAGGAAGGAAAGAAGGAAGGTAATGGGGAGGAAAGAAAGACAGAAGGAGGGAGGGAGGAAAGAAGGAAGGAAGGAAGGAAGGAGGGATGTAAAGAAGGAGGGAGGGAGGGAGGAAGGAAGGACAGAAGGAAGGAAGAAAGGGGGATGGAGGAAGGAGAGAAGGAAGAAGGACAGACGGAAGGAAGGAAGGGAGGAAAGAAGGAACAGTCAAAACAGACGGGGTCAATTTGAACCTGGGAGGACGACACGAAGGTTAAATTTAAACTAAACCACATGGACACAAAAAAACGTCATTGACACACTTATAAAGTCACATTTTCAAAATATTTATCAAATTTACTGCAGTGACGTTGTGCATTAGTGAACTATAAACATCTTTGAGCAAATTCCTCCATGTAGCAGCCGTTAGCGAATGTGTGTTCAGGCCTCGAGCTCATATTCAGACACACTTACTTACTCAGGTGGGAATGATTCACACTTGTAAAGAATCGACACTGTTTGTTGCACAGATTGAGTTTTTTAGCAGTTTAACCTTCAAGTGTCAATACAGTCTTTTTAACCACGAGGCCACAAACTGAGCCCACTTTACAGGAGGATGATTCATTGTCAGCATGTGTCACATATGTGAGAAAAAAACCACATTCTCGCCTTAAACACGACATTTTCTAAATTCATTTAAATTAGGATGATATTAACCTTTGTGTCGTCCTCCCGGGTCAAATTGACCCCGTCTGTTTTGACTGTTCCTTCCTTCCTTACTTCCTTCCTTCCTCCCTCCCTCCTTCTCTCTTTCTTTTCCTCCTTCTTTCCTTCCCTCCTTCCTTCCTTCCTTCTTCCCTCCCTCCCTCCTTCTCTCTTTCTTTCCTCCCCCTACCTTCCTCCTTTCCTTCTTTTCTCTGTCCTTCTTTCCTTCCTTCCTCCCTTCCTCTTTTCCTTTCTCCCTCCCTCCTACCTTCCTTCCTCCTTTCCTTCCTCCCTTCCTTCCTTCCTCCCTCCTTTCCTTCCTTCCCTCCCTCCTTCCTCCCTCCCTTCCATCCTTCCTTCCTTGACTCGAGGACAACAGGAGGGTTAAAGTCACAAATTTGCATTTTGTTGAGAAAGCATCTGTTCTACCAGCAGATGTATGAGTCTGAACCATAATATTGTGAATATCTATCCATATTTGAAGATAACTGAATCATTTGTGTTAATCGCCTGTCCTGAAATCTTCGGTCAAATCTGTGAAATCTTCCAAAAAACAATACAAATCACCTTAAAAAAACTTAAAATGCAAAGCAACTCTCACAAAATCAAACCTTACACATGGCTCAGGTAGAAAACAGATTTAATGAGTAAGTCAGGACGTAAACTGAGCGTCTGAGTTAAACTTCCACTGACTAAAAATGTAAAAATAGCATCAGATCTGTGTGAAGCTTTGATTAAGACGTGAAACAATCATAAATGTCAAATTTCCATGATGTTTTCTGCGATATTTTCCACTGTCACTGCAATTATTTATTGGCACCTGAATGTAAAAAATAGCTCCAGCAGCTGCTTATCATCCTCCACACTAATAGTCACGAAATTTGAATTTGAATTTTACCTTAAAATTTGGGTAACTTTCATGTTATGCTAAATCCCTGGATACTTGCAGAGTAGTTTGCAGGTATTTAACAGTTAATAATTAGGACAATTTACATAAAGTTTGGTGGTTTCTGCAAATAAACAACTGCCTATGAATCCACTTATAATGAGGTGCTAACGTAACCCTTTTTTAAAGTGTATTTTAATCATTTGTACCAAATTGCACCATCCTCCATGTAAAATTAGTTGTTAAATTCCTGCAAATTACTGAGAAAATGTCCATAAAAATTGCATAAATGACCAAAACATGAGTGGAAACTATGATTAAGTGGAAAAATGAATGATTGTGCCAACTCATTGGGTTCAATCATTCATCAAGTGTATAGGGAACCTTCGTCGTCATGGCTACGGTAACGTGGTTAAGATTCAAGGATGTTTGAGGCCGTGGTTTTTAAAGGATTTAATGCTGACTCGTGGTCTGAAATAGGAAGTGTAAAAGTCGGATGTTTCGTTGACTCATGCTTCCTCTTTTTATTTTTAGTGGTTTACTGTCGCTGCCATGAGTTTTGCTGCTTTGGTGGTCGCAAATTTGAATCAGAAAATGTATTTATGTGTAAAATCCTTTTACTTTTTGGCTCCTGACATTTCTAAACCCCCCCAAAAGTCTCCTAAAACTCTTCACTCTCACTATCAAACTGATGCTGTGTGTAGTAGGGCTGGTTATCGTTTAAAAAGTTACGATACCATTTACCAATCCGAGTACCTTTTTAAAGTGATAACGATACCAACTGAGTAAATTGTATAAAATACCTCCAAGTCCATACAAACAGTCATATTTTCTAGCTCTGCGTGCGAAAAGGATCGATTGCAGGTATCGTTTGACTGGAGACGTTTCGATACTACTTGGTATTCATTTATTTCGAGTCCCGATACCTTAAAAGATATTAGTACTGATATCCAGCTCTAGTGTGTGTGCTATAAACTTCAGGTATGGTGTAAATGATTAAGGTGAAACTAGGCAGCTCTCAAACAGGAAAGTGATATGAAACAATATTATTATGTTAACTGCAATTGTGGCATAAAATGGTCTTAAAATGACAATAATATCGTTTATCGTGATTATTTCTCGGAGAATATATCGACCAATAAAAGTAGTTATCATGACAGACCTAATAGTGGAACATCCTGGGACATAAATTACATAAAAATTACCAAAACGTGCACTAAATCTGAGTAGAAACTTTGATTATGTGGCATAAAATGGTCTTAAAAGGACAATAATATCGTTTATCGTGATTGTTTCTGGGACGATATATCGAACAATAAAAGTAGTTATCGTGACAGACCTAGTAATGGGACATCCTGGGGTATAAATTACCTGCAAATTATGAAAACGTGCGCTAAATTTGAATAGAAACTTTGATTTTGTGGCGTAAAATGATCTTAAAATGACAATAATATCATTTATCGTGATTATTTTTCGGAGAATATATCGTCCAATAAGAGTAGTTATCGTGACAGACCTAGCAGTTGAACATCCTCGTACTTTTTGGCATACTAAAAATGATCCTAGTCGCTCTTTAATAGCGCTACTTGATAGCAGAAGCCACTAGGAGGCGCTGTCACTTGTAGCATTAACATGTGAGAATCTGTTTCCACGCTGCTGCTGCTTCTTTCTTTCTTTCTTTCTTCTTCTTTCACATGGAGGTGTTTTTTGTTTTTTTTTACTTTAAAGTAGTGGTAGATGCGAGGCAGCAGATTTCCACGCTGGCAGATTTGCAGGCAGCAGGGCCCCTATAGCTGTTTCTGCAGTCCACACTCTGCAGTAAAGTTTCACACACATAAACACACTGCAGGAACACTGCAGTCTCTATCTGTATGTCACATAACCTCCGCCTACGCACACTACGCCCACACACATCCTTGCCCAAAACGCCCACACGAGTGTAATGTGTGCTCAAAGACACACACACACACACACATATCGCCCCTATACACACTCCCCGCCCACGCAGGCACACACGTGTTCAGTCAGACATAAGCCGCTCATACCATCCCACACTTTCTCAACAGACACAAAGTAAGACTCTGCTAACCAGGGAGGCTGTGCAAACACACACACACACACACACACACACACACACACACACACACACACACACACACACACACACACACACACACACACACACACACACACCGGCTTCAGCCCCCTTGCATATTCACACACACTCAAAACTCCTCACTGCTCTGTCGTAATTTCAGCAAATATGTTGTTGGTTTTATGGAAAGAAGGAAAGAAAAGAAAAGAAAAACCTGCTCGGCTGCTTATTATTTCACAACATTTTTTTTTTTTTTGTCACGCCCGTCTAATGTGTGTCTGCCACCTAAAAAAAAACAGCAACACATCGCTGGGTGGAGACAACAATAGGAAGCATAAAAAATGGCACAAAACTCACAACAAAAAGAGGAGTTTTTTTTCTCTTTTTTCTTAAATTTTAACTCCTGCTTTTGGCACCACAGTCATCCTGTAACCCATATTCCCTCCAAATGAAAAGGGACACTCCATGACAAGCACTACCACCGCCTGGAGACTGAATCATGCTGCTCTGTTGTTTCCTTCCTCTCCTTCTCTCTCTCTCTTTTATTTTTATTTTTTCTTTCCTCCCAAAAAAAGAAGAGAGAGAGAGAGAGAGCTGCCTTTTTAGAGCGCAAAGTGTTGAGGATGTGGGTTGGTGGGGAGGAGACAGAGGGGAGCAGAGCCGCGTGGGCGCTCTGACAGGGCGAGGGGCTGACAGGCCCAGGCGTGGGCGTGTCATTGAAATGTGTTTCTACTCCGGGGGGGGGGGGGGGGGGGGGGAGAGAAGAAGAAGACGGGAAAGGAAAGGAAAGGGGAAAAAAAGTTGCAGGGAAAAAGAAGAAAATGAGAGAGAAAGAGAGAGAGGGAGGCAAGCCGCTGCAGAAATTAAACGAACAGGCGTCTCGTGAAAAGTGAAATATGAAGAGGCTCCTTGCCAAATGAGATACATCCACTGTTTGGAGGTTTCAGTGGGAGGGGAGGACTCAAAAAAAAAAAGAGAGAGAGAAAAGTGACGCCTACTCTTTGGGAATGATTGACAGGACGACATGAAAGCAGATTGCTACTGTCGTGTGAAAAGCTTGTAACTCTTTCTCTCCTTTTCTCTCTTTCTCTGTGGTTTTTTTTAGTGTTTTTTAGGAGTAAATTGAAGCTCTGAGACAAGTTTTTTTGGTTTTGGAAACGTTTTTTTCATCAGATGAACTCGAGAAAAGACTAAAAAGCTGATTAGATCGACTTGGACCACCTGGATCTGTTCCGGTCAGAACCATAAAGTGCGTGATATCAGATCCAGTTGCAGCCAGTTGTTCTCCTCCTCCAGTCATTTATATTAAAGACTTATGAAAATATGTTTGGGACATTAATGTGTGTCTGTTATGCTTTTTACAGTATAATTACTACATTAAAACCATTAAAACTGCATCTCATCTTCTCTCCCTCGTTGAAAAAATCATATAAATATGCAAATATGTTTCAGTTCTGATGTTTTCTCCTCCACTTTAAAGTCCATTCTCTGTGTGTGTGCAATTAAGGCTGCACATATAAGTTAAATATTGGATCAGGATCAGCTCTTAACTAGTTGTGAATCAGGTTTTGAGTGAGAACAGACAAACTTTTCCACCTTTAGCAGATGAGTTTTTGAGCAATTGAGATTTAAAACATGTTTGATATTTGCAACAGATGACGTCAAAAAACTAGGAGCAAACTGAAATGAAGGAACCTGAACTTCTATCACATCTAACAACCAGGATCTCCACCCAAAATCTGCATCTCTTTCTTAATATTTTCACCTTTTTCAGCACAAACTGTACAAGTTTGAGTACGAGTATGACTTCTCTAACGTCTGTGCTATCCAGAGGTAACAAAATCCACCTATAAGCACTGCCGAAGCTCACTAATTCATTCATTAAGTTTGTTAAATGTGCACAAAAACCAACATGTACAAAGCAGTAGTGGAATAAGTATTGAAATATTTTAATAAAGTGAAAAATAGCAGCATAAAAACACTCCAATATCACTCAAATAAAGTGAACATATATAAGTATTAGCTGCAAAATACAGAAAGATATGAATTATAGCTGTGAAGTAAATTCAGCAGAGTGGAAGAATAAAGCAGCCAAGTCACTATTTTATGGGTGTTTATGTGGCTACTTTCTCAATTTTGGAGCAAAAACATTTTTTAATGTCGTGTGTGTGTGTGTGTGTGTGTGTGTGTGTGTGTGTGTGTGTGTGTGTGTGTCCGTCCGTGTGTGTGTGTGTGTGTGTGTGTGTGTATCTGGCTGATAAACTTGAGCCGTTTTTTTCTTCTTTCTTTTTGTCTTCTGTGAAAACAATCATGACAATAAACTCTCTGTGCATATATATTTAAAAAAAAAAGATGCAACAGGAGTTTTTTTACAGTAAGAAAACAGGGAAAGCAGTGGTGTAAAAAAAAAAAATTGGTGAAACTGGGACTTGTGGGAACAGGCAGCCTGGGTGTCGACCTACCTCACAGTGTGGGTGGACATCCTATTTCCTGCCGGCGCTATCGTTTTAATTGGCTCTTGCTTGGCGCTTGTTGTTAGATATTGAGTGCAGTGTGTTTGTGTGTGTCTGTGTGTGTGTCTGTGTGTGTGTGTGTGTGTGTGTGTAGGTGAAGGATGAGGGGAGGAGGGGGGGGGAGTAGTGAGAGGAAGGTCATAAGAGAGATATGAAGCTGATATTCCACCTCTTCTCCTCTCCTTTCAGAGTTTGATTTGATCCCCGTCTGCTCTGAGGCTGATCCATCGGAACGCCGTTAGAAGGTCATATCTGCATAATAACACACACACACACATGTATGAGCACGCGCACACACACACACACATACACACACACATAAGGGAGCAGCCAGACGTGGATTTCAAGGCTGGAGGTGGGCGGTGAGGAATCCTACCTGCCTACCTGCTCCATGTGTGCATTTGGAAAACACATCATTAAGCGTGAAAAGTTCATTCTTGACTTTTTGTTTAACCCTCGTGTTGTCCTCGAGTCAAGGAAGGAAGGGAGGAAGGAGGAAGGAAGGAAAGGAGGGAGGAAGAAGGACGGAAAGGAGGGAGGGAGTAAGGAAGGAAAGGACGGAGGAAGGAAGGGAGGAAAGGAGGAAGAAGGAAGGAAAGGAGGAAGAACGAAGGAAAGGAGGGAGGGAGGAAGGAATGAAGGAAGGGAGGAAGGAAAGGAGGAATGAAGGACAGGGGGGAGGAAGGAAGAAGGAAGGAAAGGAGGAAGGAAAGGAGGAGGAAGGAAAGGAGGAAGAAGGAAGGACAGGAGGGAGGAAGGAAGGAAGAAGGAAGGAAAGGAGGAAGGAAGGACAGGAGGGAGGAAGAAGGAAGGAAGGAAGGAAGGACAAAGGAAAGAAGTAAGGGAGGAAGGAAAGGAAGGAAGGAAGAAAGGGGGATGGAGAAAAGAGAGAAGGAGGGAGGGAGGAAGGACAGACGGAAGAAAGGAAGGAAGGAAAGAAGGAACAGTCAAAACAAACGACACGAAGGTCTAGAAGCAAAACAACTCAAGTTCCTTCTTACTTAGCTTTTTTGTCCAGATCTTTCCCTCCTATTGATATATTATTATTATTATTATGCTGCATCAATGCTGGTAACAAGCCTTGGATGACTTCACTTCACTTCACGCCTCTGTTTCTCTCTTTTTGACCTCAGCGAGTGTCGTGTGCATCCTGTAAGTGAGTTCACATTTGACTCATTTTCTTTTTACTGCACACAGTTTCTGATGAGGCATTTATAATAATAATCGCAGAGCTTAAACACACAAACAAGCAGATTGGTAAAGAGGATAAAACAGTTGTGCATTTTTTGGGGGGGTCGCTTAAACACTAGCCATTAGATTTTTAATCAAACATGGGTGTAATTAATCACCTAGAGATAATTATCAGTGACTCTGCAGCTCCTCTCAGCTTTATAGAGAGTTTCAGCTCATTGTTTAGCTGTGTGGCTGCAACTTCACTGCTAAAAGTCACTTTATACTATCTGCTCAGCACCAAATCTGACCAAATGCTGCGTTAAGTGCTCACAATTATCAGATAGATTTGGGAAAGTTTTCAATTTCAGCATCTGAAAAGTGTTTTGTTGGAGTTTCGACCATCTGAAGAACATTTTTGATGGTTAAACTGTGTCCTTCACTCCTGAATCCTGCAGTTTTTATTGTGTAACGTGTTTGATGAACCTACAGAGAATGATCAGCAGCTCCTCTCAGCTTTCCTGGAGCTTTATAGTTGAGTTTCAGCTCATTGTTTAGCTGTGTGGTTGCAACTTTACTGTTCTGGTTCACTCTCAGCGTTCTCATAGCATCGTTTTTTAGAGAAAAGGTTGTAAAAAAGCTGCTATATACTACCTGCTCAGCACCAAACGGGGAAACAGACACAGTTATCTGCAGACCAGCTGGTGAACATAGTGGAGCATTTAGATATTTCCCTCAGGAGTTGGTTAGAGAGTAAAAACAGATAAAAAAGAGAGAGAATATTGGCTATGAGACGCTGAGAGTGAACCAAGACAGTAAAAGTTGCAGCCAGGCAGCGAAACAATGAGCTGAAACTCAACTATAAAGCTCCAGTAAAGCTGAGAGGAGCTGCAGAGTCTCTGTAGGTTCATCAATATAAAAGCCAAACACATTAAACACTGACACATCAGACATGCTCTAAATGAAATCATAGCTCCACTTCTTGATGAAAACCATGTCATACAGGTGCTATTGCCCTAAAAAGCCAGTAAGGGAACTTTGAGTTGGGATTGAACCAAAGATATTGTTGCAAAAAGGTGTAAAACTCACCAAAAGTTGCTTTAACACGTTGAATAATCTCATTTCTGTGCTAATAAGCCGTGAGTTCAGTCCTTGTTTTTGCAGATTTATGTGTATATATTAACAGTGATGGGGAACTAGTTACATGAAACAGTAATTTAATAACAAAATAAATGTAACTGTAATCTGTTACTGTTACTGATGAAAATGTTGATGATAACAAAGGAGGTTACATCTGATGTCAGACCTTTAAGATTTTCCTCATTTTTTAATATTTAACATGTTACTGAATACATATATTGCTGTTTTTAATTCTTTGAAATCAATATTTTTCTATATATTTTGTCAATAAATCATGATGTGAGCTTATTTGGAGCACACATGGGCTTTAAATGAAGTCACAGTACCAATTAAACCCACTTTATGCATCAAATATCTTTATTTTATATTCCAAAATCTACATGAACTAATGAATATATTTTCAAATGAGAGATAAATGTTGCTTTATAAGAAATGACCTCCCTTATAAATCATGTCAGTATCCATGAAAAACAGCTGGACTTAGATTTTGGTGCTTAATGGGAACATTTAACCCTAACAGCTAGACTTAGGAAGGAAGGAAGGAAGGAAGGAAGGAAGGAAGGAAGGAAGGAAGGAAAGGACAGACAGAGGGAAGGAAGGAAGGAAGGAAGGACGGTCAGAAGGAAGGAAGGAAGGAACACTTACCCTAACAGCTGAAAAAGTCATCAAATGTAATAAGTTACATTATTATATAACTATTATTTCAAGTAATTGAAATAGTTACATTACAAATAGTTACATTGCTTTTAAATAGAGTAACTAGTAATCTGTAGCCTTCCTAACACTGTATATATTATGAGGTAACATCTCCTATCCTATTAACATATTAACTCTATAATATTCCCATAGTATGCATAGTTTACATATGTCGAACAAATATTATAAATTACTCTATTCAGGAGTTTTTTTTGGAGGTATATTTTACATTTTTCGTATCTCAGCGTCCCAACGGAGCAAAGTTCCTGCAGGATTTAAAATTCCGGCATAATCTGCAATTTTGCTTTGATATTTGTTTTAGTTCCTTCTGAAATTAATTAGAGGATCTGAAAAGCAAGCAGTCCCACCCCATCCGCCCCCTCTCTCTCTCTCTGTCTCACACACACACACACACACACACACACACACACTACAAATACTAGTTTTCTCATCATTTGGGCTTTTGAAGACACATAAAAGAAGCTGCAGCGTCGAGTGTAAATTGTACTTCTTTTATATTATTTTGCTGCTGTGTTCGGGGGGTAATGACGATGGGGGCGGCGGTGGTGGGAGGGCAGGATGTTGGGGGGTTGACAAAAGCGATTCTGGTTTGGTCCCCCGGGTGCTCCACTGGTGGTGGCTGGCCTAATTCCCTGAAATAGCTCGTTGATGGGGAATCAGGCAGAGTCAAAGAGATCGTGTGGAGATTTGATTTTGAGCTGCTCGGGGGCCCTGATGAGCGCTGAGGGCGTCACTCTGCAGCCTGCCAGGAGACTTTACAAGCTCTTTTTATTTTTTAAGAGGGTAGTGGAGGGGTGGGAGGGATAGGTGGGGGGCTTCATCTTTATCTGACATGCAAATATTAAGTAGCTGGTTGGTTTTATCGCAGTTTTTTAGGGTTAGGAAGCTGCAGAAGGTGTGTTTGATTTACTGCACACACACACACACACACACACACACACAGTCACAAACACACACACAGTCACAGACGCACACAGACACAGTCACACACACACACACACACACACACACACACACACAGACAGTCACACACACACACACACACAGTGTTATTATTCACTTCTTCATACCTTTGTTGAGTGTCCACAGTGACCTTTGACCTTTCACCTACATATCAGTATTTAAATGTAAACATTGGCGCTTTCGTTCAGGATCTCAGATCTCTAATTAAAAAATCAAATCTACACTTCACTACTACTAATATCAGTAGTAGCAGACCTTACTAATACTGATGCCATATTCAGCAGAATTATGTATGTATTATGTGTACCAGTAATAGTAGTAATAATAGTAGTAGTAGTATCGAGTATGATAGTAGGGTCAGTGGAAGTACTACTGGTAGTAACAGTAGCAGTAGTATCAGTGGGGACAAGAAATACACGTAGTAGTAGTAGTCTGAATTTTACTAGAGCTAATTGTTGCAGTACTTGAGGTAGTAGTAGTAGTAGTAGTAGTAGTAGTTGTAGTAGTAGAAGTAGTTTTAGCAGCATTTGTAGTAGCAGCAGTATCAGTATTCATATAAAATAAAGTAATAGTAGAAATACTATAACAGGGGTGTCAAACATACGGCCCGCGGGCCAGAACCGGCCCACTGGATCACTTTGCTTTCCTTCAAACCTGAATCACATTGCACATCAAAATGTTATCAGTATCTCTTACCAGGAAGCCCCTAGATAGTTTATTATAGTAAAGTTATGACATTTTCATATATATATATTATTTATAGGTTATTACTGAGCTGTATGTGCCTCTAAGAATAGAAACAGTAGTAAAATACAGGTGCTGTCAGTGCAGAAGTGGAATTAACTGTTCTTTTATTAGTCTCAATAACCGTAATACAAACTGCAGTCATAGTAGCAGTGGGGTTATTTTTAGTATCAGCATCAAGGTAAGTTAGTATCAGTAGCAGTAAAAGTGTGTTTAATTATTAATTGTACTACTATAGATATAAATATGTATCCTGTCTAGATTAATAATGAACTTTAAATGGGGGCGAAAGATGAAAACAATATTGTCATAATCAGCTCAGTAGCATTTGGGAAACCCGTTTGAGTTGCACGTCAGCCGCAAAGTACACACACACACACACACACACACACACACACACACACGCTCACACACAGCAGAGGGCTTCCTGCTACCCACTTCCCTGTGTTGGAAACCATTTGCATGCCTCGTCACTTCAGCTCTCATTGTAAGAAATGTGAAATCTGAACTGCACATTTGCATCCAGACCCCCGTTTTCCCGTTTTCACAGTTTGACGTGTGTGTGTGTGTGTCGACGCAGCAGACGCACACGTGACCAAAAGTGAGCGTCTACAGATATCAGTCAGACGATGACATCACGCTTGTGGCGTCACGTTTGTTGTGTCACACTGACGCATTTTATAAAGATTTGAAGATTTTTTGTTGTGACTGTTGTGAGAAAAATCCCTTTTCAGGAAATGTGCATCAGGTGTTGGGAATGTTTTTGTTTTTTGTTTTTAAGTTTGAGAACAATACTTTCTGCCAAAATTCACCAAAACTTTAAAAAACTTGAGGAAAAGTTTGAACCACAGCTGGAATATTTCCTCTTTCTTCTCGAACACAATAAAAAGCGACATCTTAAAAGCTGATTTCCCTCCAAATTCCACCAAATTTATAAGCTACACATTCATCTCTTTGTGTACATTTTTTGTAATTTCCAAATAGCCATCAAAAAACCTCAGAAGGAAAGTCACTAAAGTTGTGTTGACAGGTTGAAGGAAGTCAATAAAACACATTTCATATTTAAAAAATCTACATATAATATATTATAACCAGCAAAAATGTAATATATAATATATACACATACACAGTTCATACTGCAGATGAGTGTTTTATACAGACATATTATATCCTATACTCCACCTCATACACTATACAATCATTTTATATATACAATATGAGCCTGAAATCATATTTAATTCAGACTAAATTCACATATTTACAATACATGTATAAACAAATGTGCATATACAAACATGCAAAAATTTCTAAAAATCTATCATCAAAAAACTAACATATTGATGTTTATACATATATTTAAATATAATATAGACATCATATATACATTATATGGTATATACATACATATATATTCCACCATACTGTATATATGTACATTATATGTAATCTGTGTCTATATGGTAAAGTGTAATTCTTGTATATACATTAAATTATGCACACACACACACATATATATATATGAGCATTGCACGTCACATAAAGATATATAATCTATATATACAGTATACAGTACATTACATTATATGAAATCTATATCTATATGTTATATGATGTGTAATTCTTGTATATACACACACATAAATACATGTATATACTTTGTGTGTATGTATGTGCACGCATGTATGTTTATGTATGTGTGTGTATACTATTTATGTTATTATAAGCATTACACGTTACATAAACATATAGACATAGATTTAATATAATATATATTTACTGTACACTGTATCTATAGATTATATATCTTTATATGCATTACAGTTCTTATATTATTGTATATGTATGTGTATGTATGAATAACTGAATGTATATACAAGAATTACACATCACATTAACATATAAACACACATTACGTATAATATACACATATACAGTATACTATAAATTACAGTATGTGTATATATACTGTATGTAAGAATATGTAATATACTTATAAATATACATATAGACACATTGTACATATAAAATATAAACAGCACTTATAAAGAAAACATATACACATATAAGCAGAATATGTAAACACTTAATTAACACTTTCATTTTGCAGACATATTTATGATTTAATACAAAAAAGCAGAAACATCTAAAGTATTTAAAGCTACTTTTACACCTCATCATTTAGAACTGCGCACTGATCAATACCTCTAACTATTGACTATTGATTTTTTTTTTTTTAAACCATATTTAATGTTTCAGCAACAAATAAGTAAATACTCTCCACACTGATGATGTAGTTTTGAGAGCATGAAGTGTGCAAACTGCTGTGTGTCTGTGGGTGTTGAACCTGCCTGTGTTTGGTATTCCGTGCAGAAAGCCTCCCACGCCCCGTGTGTCCGCCCACGCGCGGATTTGCGTCACGCAGGGAGCAGCGTGGGCGAGAGAGAGAGAGAGCGAGAGAGAGAGGAATATCCCACTTTCAAGTCTGCTGTGTGTCAAGTTGCGCTCAATTACTGCGAAACAGACCGGAAGCACTACATTTATTTTGACAATAAAAGAAACATAAGCACAGAGGAGATTAATTGAATACATATATGTGTTTAATATTAATTGCATATACCTATTTAATAGCCTATTGATTATATATACTCATTTAATATTGATTAGCTATGTATACTCATTTTAATCTTAATTACATAATACCTATTTTGGCCGAAAGCAGTATGTTTTTGGGGTTCTTGTGTGCACAATATCTCTAGAAAGCATGGAGGGAATTGCTCCAAATTTGCTCCAAACATCCACTGGGACTAAAGGATTAACTGTTTAAAATTTGGTGGCCAAAGGTCAGATCACTGTGCCCTCTACAAAACACCTTTTTTATGGCCATAAATAAAAAATTCATATACAAATTATGACAACGTTTTACACACATATATAATATAGACTATAAAGTGTTTACATTTTATATGATGTGTAATTATTGTACATACATACACATAAATACATGTATATACTTTGTGTGTATGTATGTGCATGCATGTATGTTTATGTATGTGTGTGTATAAACAATTTATGTTATTACAATAATTACACGTCACATAAACATATAAACCTAGATTTATTTGTGTTTAATATTAAGTACATATACCCATTTAATAGCCTACTGATTACATATGATGATTTAATATTGATTAGCTACATATACTCATTTAATATTGATTATATATTCCCTTTTAATACCTATTTTGGCCGTTTTGGGGGTCTTGTGAGCACAATATCTCAAGAAAGCCTGGAGGGAATTGCTCAAAATTTGGCCCAAACATCCACTTGGACTTCAGGATGAACTGTGTAAAAGTTGGTGGTAAAAGGTCAAAGGTCAACGGTCACTGTGCTCTCTACAAAACACATTTATATGGCCATAAATGAAGAATGCATGCGCAAAGTTTTACATAAATATCTAATAAAAAATATAAAGTGTTTACATTTTACAACCAAATGGTTAAAATCCTTGATGCCCAATTTGAAAGAAAGGATTATAACTTTAAATGTAACTTTTATATTAGTGTTTTAAAGCTGTGATGTCTTTTATTTTTTGCTATTTTGAGCAAAAGTGCAACATTGAGATCAGAAATTAAGAGTCAAGCAGAAGTGCACAAATACAAATCTATAAATTAATATATTTTAGATTATAATTTGAGTATTCAGCATATATTTATTTTAATTACACTCTGTTGGTATAGTTAAAGCCGGAGTTTTGGTTATAGCTCTCATGGTGCTTTTATTTTGTTGCGCCTACAGGAAGTGAGTGTGCGTGTCCGTGCGTGCCTTGACGTTGTCAAATAGTGCAGGGGAGTGGAGAGACGCTGCCTGGGAGAGGACTCAAACACTCACACACATTCACACACACATACACTCACACACACTCATCATTACTCGCACACACACACACACTCACACACACACTCACACACTCACGCACACACATACAACCAACACTTGGAGGAAAAAAGACGCACCGAAAGACGCACGAAGGTCAGCGCTTCTTTTTTTTTCTGACATTCTGCGTTTCTTCTTTTTTTCTCTCTCTCTCTCTCTCAAACGGCAGGAGACAAGAAAAAAAGTTTCCAGAAAGAGAGAGAGACAAGAGAGACAGAAGAGAGGAGTGTCGACAAGCAGTCAGTTCTCTTTGGCTTCTTTTTATTGTGTGTGCGCGTGGACATTATTTTTTAATTCTAAGCTTTTCTCTTTTTTTTCGTTTTTGCTCCTGGGATTCCTTCTTTTTCTTTATTTCTTTTTTTTCTTTTTTTTTTGCACATCGACACACAGGCTTTGTGTTGATAAACAGAAGAGGGAGAAGTAAAGAAAACCCGGACCATTGCGGACCAAACGGGGCCAAACACTCACCCAGGTAGGAACAATTTAGCCGGATTTAATCCCGCATGTTACCTGCTGCTGCTGCTGCTGCTTTTATTCCTCACACAGACACATTGTGCAAAGATAGGAAGCTTATAGCACCACAAAACTGTCTTTTACTGTATGAATATTATAGAAAATGCTTTAAAATATAATGTAAAGTCACATTATAATAGCTCAAATGCTGTTAAAACTCAATATAGAGCATTTTACATAGACTACAAACCTCTGTGTGGATGTTATAGTTGTGTTATAAGACATAAAAAAGCACCTTAAAGCTCAATTATAGCCACTCATGTGTATGACAGATGAGTATTGTGGGAGTCACAGTGCAATTATTTATCCATTGAGTCACAAGAAACTCATTTATCTTATTTTTTTGGAGCCATTTTCTGCTAAATTGACTCATTATTTTTTGACTAAACGTGGTGTTAAAATGTGTTTAAGGACACCTCACACACACACACACACACACACACACACACACACACACACATACACATGCTGCTATGTATGAACATGTTTTACAGTGCAGGTCATCATCACAGTGATTAGTAATGATCAGTTGGAGCGTTGCTTTGCTGCATTGAGAAATAGGGAAATTCTCCTGAATCACAATTAAATTAAAGTATTCCTCATCTTCCTGATGGAGGGGGGGGGGGGGGTGAAGAGGAGGAGGAACCTTGTCCTGCTGCGTGGCACTTCACCTGGAAAACTACACACCAGCCTCTGTGTGTGTGTGTGTGTGTGTTGTGTGTGTGTGTGTTGTGTGTGTGTGCCAGCCTTTGTGCCAGTACACGCCTCACTACTCCAGGTGAAAAGCTGAACTCGCTAAACTCGCTTTGTGAAGCAGGACTTCAATTTTAGAGCCTCCCATTCACAGCCGCCTATTACACCCTAAACACACACACACACACACACACACACACACACACACACACACACACACACACACACTGGCACTGACACACACACACATGCACGTCTGCTGTGATGAAACTGGAGTAAGATGGCAGGCTGTTGGATGTGAGAGAGAGAGAGCAGTGTTTGTGCAGACGGCTGATGAACTAAACACACTAACATAACAAAGAGCTTTATATGGAGGCTGTTTAAAATCTATTAGTAGAAACACAAAACACACACTGAGATGCTTTTAAATCTGCAAATATCAGGATTAATTTACTGTGCAGACGCCGGTTTGTTTCACCTGTGAGCATCGCTGACTACAGATACAATAATCCCACCTGAACACTGCAGCGTATAGTGATACAGTGATGCAGTTTATTGTCGTCTTTTTCAATTAAAAGCAACAATTTGAGCAGCATCAGCTTCTCTTGATTGATTATCTGTCAGAAAATAGTCAATATACGTCAAGTTAATGTGTTTAAAACCCCAAAATATTCAAGAGAAGCAGCAAATCTTCACAGTTCAATGAGCTGATCTGATCTTTAATTAATACACAATCTTAAACTAAGTGATTATTCTTCAATAATCTCAAGTTTAAATGAATATGTGAATGTTTTGCATTGGTTTAAATATAATGTTAAGCATTAAAGGATTGACGTGTATCTGCACTAGATGATAAATCTCTTCAAATATTCAACTTTTCCCCACACAGTTAAAGGAGATAGAGGTAAAATGTTGTCTTTTTATACGACTATCAGTCCAAAAACCTTAAAGATAGTCAATTAATGCTCATGTTTGGCAAAGAAAATTTTTCAACTTCATTGTTAATTAATGCACAATTTTCATTTATATAGTTTCTAGGATGACGTGAAAATGTGTTGACGTGGAGACAATAAGACCTGTGATTGGTCAAGATGGTTCTCTTACTGTTTCCTCCCACAACTTTCTGCTTTGACAGTGAAGAAAATCTTGATAGTTATGTAATATTTCTGCTTTTTTTAGACATATAAAAGCTTCTACTCACTGTGAACATCATTTTCTGGTGCATTAAATAAAAAGACGCGATAACAGCGGCTCAGAGGCGTCGTAAAGTCAACAAAAAGAACGTCTTTTAGTTTCTTTTAACTGTAGAAAATGATCTTTATGTTAAGAAAGAGGACAACACAGGGCTATAGCATAATTTAAAAGACTTCAAAACTTTAAAATCCAGTTTATAGGGATGCACATTGTATCACATGTCGACGCACTTTAATAAAAACAACTATAAAAAGTTATAAAAGTAAAGTATTTTGCAGCTTTGTTCTTGTATTTATCTGCTTTAGCTCCATATTCACCACTAGTTTCATAAGAAATGTGTTAATTTGTCGCTTTCGCACGTTTCCAGGTGGAATATTTACATCAGCTGTTGAGTTTAAAGGTTGTAAATTGAGCTAAATCGGATTATTTCTTACGTTTTTGTTAAAATATTTGAGTTTTAAATACATTTAAAGCAACTAAAACAACCTTTATCTCCTTTATCTTTAAGAGATTGAAGCTGCTGTTGTTCATCTTTAAGCTTTTTTGTCTTTTTCCTGCCGTGCTCCACAGTGTGAGTCTTCATTTTGGACGCTTTGGCATCATGATGACGCATCACAACGCTGCACATGATCAACTTCCTCCCTTTTATGCATGACGTTATTTTTCTCCCACAGTAGATTTATGTGCTTACTTTCTATTGGGGAAGCCACATTTTGCATTTTGGTGACACGAGCAAAAGTAACGGTGATGATATGATGGAAATTCACCCCGAGGTTCAACATTCACCACTGAAAAGGTGTTTTCAGTAAACGTTAAGCGAGTTTCTCTCAACAAGTTCTCGATTCTTGTTAGTTAGTTTGAATCAGAGCGCTGACGGTTACAATAAAAGGTTCATTATGTGCTTTGACGAGAAATGTATTCAGCAGATTTGGGGATGTAATGTGTGTAGCATGTATGTTTTAATGCTACAATCCCAAATATATATAATAATAATCATACCTTTTGTTTATAGAGCGCTTTTAACAATACTCAAAGACCGTTAAAACAATAAAACCATACAGAATAAATGAAAAATAACAATGAATAAAAGCAATGCAGCAAAAAAGAAACAAAATAAAAAACATTAAAAGCAGATTTGAATGTTAAAAACTCACCAAAGGAACCATAATGTTGGTTTTATGTGTCAGAAAACAGCAAAAAACACCTGAAAATTTTATGCTAAAAGAAGAAAAATGTATTAAACTAATTAAACCTCAACATCTTTACAGGTTTGACTCCAGTATATTCACGTTTTAGGTAAATTATCATTGTCCTCGGGTCAGTTTTGACCCCCAGACGGACAACAGGTGTGATTATATGCTGCCATTAAAACAATTGAAATGGTTTCAAAACAGTATAACAACTAAACTTTGACTTATTATCATAATTTCCTCTTCCAACTTAATTTCTGCTTAATTTTAACGTGAAAAATGAGGTTTAAATGAGGCGTATTGACCCTAACTTCCTTAAAATATGTGTAAAACTTGGCTGAAAAGGTGTAAAAACACAGAATTGGATGCTAATTGAAACCTTTTAATGCTTTATAAACAGTTGGGAACGCTGTACAATCAGGTATTACAGCTTTTTGTTCCTTAAACACTTCAAACTAATCAATTTGGCACTTTAATCAAACCAGTTTAGAGTTGAAAAAGGAGTTTATGGCAGATTCAGGGTCCAGCTTTCTATAATACAGAGCTGAGAGTCAATTAATGATCAAATAAATGATGAATAAACAGTTATACAATATCAAACTCTTCTATTTCATCATCATAATCATCGTGTTTTTAACTTCTCTGCTTCTCTGCGAGTCCAATTTGATGCTTTAAGTACAATATTTAGGATTTAAGTGAAAGAAATAAGCATAAAAAACTACTTTTTAAGTGTCAGAGAGCTGCAGCGAAGCAGCAACAAAAACATCCACAGCTCCCGATCAATAATACATTAAGAACAGAAGAGTCTCGGCCGCGTATATTATTTATATTTGAACGTTTGACTTTGGTGTTACACCACCAACAAACAACTAGAATACACCTGTTTTCTTTAGCAGTCGCTTTCTATTGTCTGATTTCTATTTGAATTAAGAGTTATGAGTGAAATGACCCGTTAATATACGCCCAATAACCTGTAAAAACATCCAAAATCAAAGGTGTGAATGGGTTTTTTATGATATATCCACTGCGACTATATTACACTGTTGATCTTTTGACCCGTATATTACAGGTTGGTGAATCAGCCCTATTAACCACTTAAGGAGGAGTAGTAGCAGTTGAAGTAGCTTGAAGTAGTATTTGTGCTTCCAGTGGAGGTAAAACTCCTCTTTTTTTAATGTATTCTTAGTCTTGAGTCGGGCAGCGTTTTGTCGACTCAGTCATGGGTTTAGCCGAGGCCTGGCTCCCTGGGCTGAGGCTCTATTCTGGGCGAGGCGAGCCCACCACCTACACATCCTGCAGGGGTGGAGAGAGGCATGTGGTCCTCCCAGCAACCCCGGCGCTGCTGACTGCCACTCCTCTGTGAGCGAGGCCTCCGCAGGGCTTCACATGCACATAAGGAAGGAGGGAAAGGGAAAGGGAGTCTAAAAAAGAGAAAAAAGCCTCATTTAATGCTTCCCACTTGTTGTATCTTCCAATTTAAGGTGGCAGGTGATGAGAACTTGGCACAGATTTGAGTTTTAAAGCGAGTGAATGTCAGTGTGGTTGATAATTAGGAGAGCAAACAGGCTTTTTTGCAAATGTGGAATCTCTGGATCATAAAGATATACAAGAATATTTTCATCCTGGCAAGCCAAACACCAACCAACCAACCAACCAACCATGGTGAGAGAATGTGTAGATTACCTAATCCGCTCCGCACCTTTTTTCTGTCTGATAATGCCTTATCAAAGCATGAAAAACTTCCACCGGTGCCATTCAATGCTTAAAAATGTGCGGCACTCCAGGAGAAAAGGTCATCCATCCAGGTGTTGTATTTATCTATCTTTAATACACACCTGCTGACGCCTGATAATAAATAAAAGAGAAGGGGGAGAAAAGGCATGCACACACTTGCCAATAATCTGTACAGTCCTAAAAATAATTCATTTTATTTGTGGAAATGTCAGTTTTAGTGGTAATTTGTGTGCAAAAAAGCAGGTGAGGCATGAAATAAACCAGGAAAGAGAAGAGAAGGGAAGCGAGGAAAACTTTGAAGATAAATGTGACCGTTTAAACAGTCAACAAACACGCTTAAAACACACAAAAATATACTTATTCAGCTTTGTTAAGCAGTAAATATGAAGCTACTGCCTGCAGCTGGTTAATAAAGCTTAGTATAAAGACTGGAAACAAGGGGAAACTGCTAGCCTGGCTTTGTCCAAAGGTAACAAAATCAAGCACATAACCGTCTGTAGAACCAAAGTTTGTTGGTTTTAAGCTTTAGTTTTTCTACAAGATATATAAAATGTTAATTAGAGAGCTTTGAAGGGGCTTATAGGTGAGTTTTTGACCTGTTTCCAGGAGGATATGAGACTAGATAGCCCCCTTATCGTTGTTTCCTGGTGTTGTAGCTGTTCTATTATTTGCCTTTTTCCCACTTTTTCCTAACTGACTGACTAATTTGGCAGATTGTAATATGGTGATATGGCATAAGAGTCTTTTCCTGGTTTTACAGTAAAATTATGTAATTTTCTGAACTTACTAGATTTCTAGCTGTTCTATTATTTGCCTTTTACTCAATTTGTCATTATATCCAAATTACTGATGATTAATTATCAAAAATCGCATTGTGTAAATATTTTGTGAAAGCACCAACACTCATCCTTACAATATCGTAGCGAAGTATTTGGTCAAAAATATTGTGATATTTGATTTTATCCATATCGCCCAGCCCTAGTTTGACCTGTTTCCAGTCTTAATGCTAAGCGAAGATAACCGGCTATTGGTTGTAGCTCCATCAAATGTTATCAACCTTTCCCTTAAATGTTGAATTGCTCCTTTTAAATAACAAACTTGAGTTCTTACGGATCTACTTCCTCCCTCAGGTATGGCGGCGGTGTTGCCGAGAACGCTCGGTGAGCTGCAGCTCTACCGGATCCTGCAGCGGGCCAACCTGCTCTACTACTACGAGGCCTTCATCCAGCAGGGCGGCGACGACGTGCAGCAGCTCTGCGAGGCCGGGGAGGAGGAGTTCCTGGAGATCATGGCCCTCGTCGGCATGGCCAGCAAGCCGCTGCACGTGCGCCGCCTGCAGAAGGCGCTGCGAGACTGGGTCACCAACCCGGCCATCTTCAACCAGCCGCTCACATCGCTGCCCGTCTGCAGCATCCCCGTCTACAAGCTGCCCGAGGGTTCGCCCACGCTGCTGAGCGGCCAGGACCGCGCCAACACCGCCAGCGTCAAGATGCCCAAAGCCGTCGCCGCCGCCTGCTCCGACCCAGGGAAGCTGGACGTGGCGCGGGATAAAGTCTCAGCGGGGTCGCCGCTCCAGGGCAGCAGCGAGGCTCGGTTCTGGTCGGGCCACAGCAACGACAGCGAGCACAGCCTGTCGCCGTCCGACCTCGGCTCCCCGTCCTCGCCGAGAGACGCGCTGGAGGCTCTGGACGCCGCCGCCGTCCAGTCGGTGCTGGAGTGCGTGGACAGGATGGCGCCGGGGCTCGCCAAGACGGACTCGACCGAAGTGAAGGAGCAGCTGAAGACCAACAAGAAGCTGGCGAAGATGATCGGACACATCTTCGAAATGAGCGACGACGACCCGCGGAGGGAGGAGGAGATTCGTAAATACAGCGCCATCTACGGGCGCTTCGACTCCAAGAGGAGAGACGGCAAACACCTGACGCTCCACGAGGTTGTCCAACAGAAAGAAACACAAAAATACTATTACGAATAATTTAATTTAGGTTCACTAAGGTTTATATTTTTTGTCTAAAATTTAGCTGACGGTGAACGAAGCAGCAGCTCAGCTCTGTATGAGGGACATGGCTCTGCTGACGCGCCGAGACGAGCTGTTCGGACTCGCCCGGCAGATTTCCAGAGAAGTCACCTACAAATACACCTACCGCACCAGCAAGTAAGAGCTAACAAACACTCTGACATCCACCAAAAACGGCAAAAAGTTTCCCTCTTAGAGTTGAAAAACCTGATCCTGATGTTAAAATCTTTTTCTTTATCCCTAAAAAAACCATGTTTGATCTCTGCTTATTGAAATCTGACAGCCTAATACATGTTTCATGGTTTCTTTGAGGTTTAATGCATGAAAGCAACCTCATGAATTTCAATGAGCTGTCCGTGCTCGTGCTTTAGCTCGGCATTCATGCTGTTTGTGCTTTTTTTTTTTTTTTTTACACCTTTGAATCTAAAGTGCGGAGAAAAAAGGAGAAATTCAGCTCTCCAAATCATCCATCAAGAAAAACTGGAATTAGCCAGTCGTCAAATGATTTAGTAGTTATCGTCTTCTCTTTGAGTTAAAGTTTAAATGTAATGTCTTGATGTTTCTCTCTTCAGGTCTCGGTGTGGAGACAGAGACGAGCCGTCCCCTAAAAGGATTAAAACAGAGGTAAAAATCTGATTAATGCAGTGACATTAAATTCTTACTTCTTCTTACAGATTATTTGTCATTTTGCAAAAGCTTTTCTTTATTTTTGCAGTTTTCTATTCAGATAATAATGCAGTGCACTCTTGTTTCTGCACTTTTACACCTTCATGAGTCTAGAGCTGAAACAATTACATCAATTAATCAATTAGTGGAGCGACAGAATCAGAATTAGCAGCTTTACTTTGTCTTATAATAATAATAACACTAGTTACCAGTGCATCACACAATATAACTCAGCTAACATTGATTTGGGAGAATAAGTAAATACATATGAATGTGACTACATAGTGCAATAGTACAATGGATAGACAAGAATGTGATGTTATGTTATGTGCAAACTGAACGTCTTTAAGTCATGAAACAGAGGCTGTAACTGAATTTATATACAATTATTTTATTAATGTCAGTAGTAGATTGTGAAAAATGTAGTTTCTTTTGCCTTAAAATTAAAAAGAAGATCAGTTTATTATCATATAAGAGTCTGAAAAACAAAAGATATTCAACTTTTTAACATTTTTTCTTTAAATGTTTGATTAATCGTTGCAACTCTACATTTTTAGCTTTTTCAATTTCTTTTTCAGACAAATAAAAGAATCGATAATTCAAATAATTCAAACCTCAATCAGACAGTTCGGTGTGGAGAGACTGTAACGTCGACTAAAATTTTAAGTTTA
Organism: Scomber scombrus; assembly: GCF_963691925.1. Classification (NCBI taxonomy): domain Eukaryota; kingdom Metazoa; phylum Chordata; class Actinopteri; order Scombriformes; family Scombridae; genus Scomber; species Scomber scombrus. The sequence goes on along the minus strand of NC_084993.1, from coordinate 3,597,936 downwards.
TTTTCTTTTTTCCAAAGAAAAACCACCAAAAGTGAAACCCATCACTTCCTGTCAGTGTTTTCAGAAGTGAAAATGGGAAATATGAGGAGTGTCACTCTGCGATCTTTGACCTGCGTACTAAATAGCTGAAGCTCTTGTAATAAAAACAGAACTGTGGCAGCTGGAGCGAGCTCTGTGTTGAAGTTATCAGAAGTTAAAAACTGAACAGACGCAAGCCGTTCCATCCTTGAACAGAGTACAAAGCCGACTCTGAGCGTTAATCTCCTGACACATTTGGCTGAGAGTTTTTCTCTGAATGGCTCCTCTCAGTTTGTAAAAAGATGATCGGAAACATGTGCGGCTCGCGAACTCTGCAGGGATTTCAAACCAAGAAAGACGAGCTGCAGATGAACCTGCACCTGTTCACAAATAAAAAATAATTTGTGAGCTCCAAAAACCAAAAAAAAAAAAAAAAAAAAGAAGGGGGGGAATTCCTGCTAAATTCACTTTCAGGCAGTTTTTCTACAGAATCAGAAAATGTCCCAAAAGCCCAAAAAAAGTTCAGTCGCTTTGAGATTAGAGGAAATGCAAATAGCGTGGGTGTAATACATTCCTGCTCCTCAATTAGTCAGAAGTAATACTTTTAATACAAGCTGTTACAGGAGTCCAACTTACAAAGTGAGATACCAAAAAGAGAATACTTACACTTATTTACATTGTGATATTGGTGCATAAACACGTGCATTAGAAAAATAAATGAAAGTTATAATAATGATGGTGATAATAAAGTTACATAAGAAGAAAAAAAGAAGAGGTAAAACTCAAAGTAGCAGCAAAAAAATGAAAAAAATCTGTGAAATTATGTAAAAAATAGTTCGAAAAATGAGATTAAACTATATTTAACATTAATTATGACATCCAGTTATAGTTATAGTTATATTTTTGTAATTGTTCTATTTTCTGTAAATTAGATGCCACTTTAAAAAAAAATCCTTCTCTAGAAACGTAGAAACTGTCACTTTGAAGAATTGACTGAAGAATCAGAACCAGCTATTAACATATCCGAGTGAGTTATGTGTAATTATAGAGTGTGAACTCCTCCTCGGGTCATTAAACTCCCCAAATTCCCCCTCTCCACCCCAAAAAAAAAAGTACAGAGGACATGTTAGAAGTAGTAATCCCCATTTCAAATCTGACCTATAAGCTGCAGTGAAGGGAAAAAACATAATTCTACTCAAAATAGTATTAAAAATATCACTTAAATGAAGATTCTTGATGTAAACCACCTTCAGTAAGACAGGAAGCTCCGTACTTTCTACATAACCGAGCCAAGAAATGCGACGTTAACGTGTTTCATCTCTTTCCTACGTCTTCAGGAGAACTTCTTCGACATCCAGGAGGCGCTGCAGGCCATCCACATGAGGCAGGAGATGCTGAGGGAGCAGCTGGCCTGCGCCAAGTCGAAAGGAGAGGAAACTATCGGGCGAAATCTGCAGGTAGGAAAAAGGAATAAAACTAAAAGCGACCACAAAACCCACAGATGTGTTTATCAGTTGTTTTACTTTAAAGGCCAAATAATGATAAATAAACCCAAATGACTAAAATATATGAATGTGAAGCTAGAACACACTCATACTGCTGCGTAGTGTGGACTACATGAAGGACACATCATGCTTTTTGTGATCTTCTGTCGTTTTTAGACTGTTGTGATGTCAGATGTTGAACTTGAGGTGAACATTTGCGCTGCCTGTAAGTCAACATCCAGGGCTTCAATCTGCTCGCACATGTCCACAAACTTAGTCATTGTTGCTAAGGTTGTTCCATGTGTTTTTATATATATTTTGGATCGTATTTTTTCTCAAGTACATACATATATCTTTGAGAAGTTGACATTTGGAGTAAAGAAGGAGGGACCTTAAAGGGACAGGAGCTAAAAGACAGAAGCTGAACTAAAGGGCTGCATAAAGGGCAAGTACCAAATAAGAGTTGGCAAGATTATCAATTCAAAAATATGCTAAAATATAATATAGTAATAGTAATAATTACTTCATTTAAAAAAACATCAAATGAAAAAAATATATATTTGGAGTATTTCTACATTTAAATTTTAAAGCATTTAGTCAATATTGAGCAGAACGTATCCTAAAAACAACCATTTATTCTAAATAATTTGTGACAAATTATGTTTTATTTATTTTCCTGTATATAATCAGATTTTTATGAAAAGAAATACTGGTTACACCAATTGGACACTGAGTTGCATCAAGTCATTGACTCATAAGATAAATTTAGTTTTTAACTAGAAATCATGTGAAGATATTCCAGTAGAGCCTCAGAATAAATATAGAGCTGGAGATAACATTTTTGGGTTGTTATTGATTGTTTCACGCAGATAAAAAGGGTCACTTACTGCTTTTTAGCCTTCATCAGCAGATAGTTCGCTCATCTGTCTTCTTGTTTTAAGCTCATGTTTCTTCTACTTTTTGTCGAATGTCGGGATTTAATTTCCTGCTTTATTCTGGTTTCCCGCCAACTTAGAGTGGCTACCAATCAAACAAATATTATTGCTTTCTGTTTGTTTTGCTGTAAATAAACAAAAGTTCGTTAACTCCCCGATCAGAGCGCTTGATTGGAAACAAATGCCTCTTTTATTTCCTGCACAAACGAGGAATAATCTGCACCTCAGCTGTCGGGGTTGAAAGGATTCTCTGCAGCAGCGATTGGCGACAGATTTCCATGTCAGCAGATGTTTGTGGCTGCAGGATCCAGTTTGATCCCCAGTAATGTTCTTTATTGGTTTCCATGCTGCTGCCGCTGCTGAGGCTTGTTCCTAATTAGAGCTGGAGTGTAGGAGGAAAGCTTTATGATAAGTCATTACCCAGAAAACACGTTCATGTTGATTGTGCAGGAAAACACGTGCTCCTTCGCTCCTTCATGTGTCCGTCTTCATGCGTATGTGAACATATGTCTTGTCATATTATATTTGTGTGTGTGTGTGTGTGTGTGAGAGTGTGTGTGTGTGTGAGAGTGTGTGAGAGTGTTTGTATTCTGGTGCATCAGCCTGGCTCCAGTTACACTTGTCATTTTGATGTGATTTTCATAAAAACGGCATTGAGAGGAAGAAGAGATTTCATGGCTCCGAACCCGCCGCTGCTTACGGGAGGATGTGAAGCGTTTTTCTCGTGATGATTTAAAGTGACAGTGATGTGCAGACTGGGAATAAACAGATATTTTAACTTTTGGTAGGGACGTTTTCTATCAGACGGCGTTAATAACCACATATGTGTGTCTCTGTGTTGCTGACCAATTTAGCTTTTTAATAATGTCTTAATGGCACTTATGCAATAATACCTCTGCTCTTCATCCACTCATGGAAAAAATGGCAGAGATGGCATTAAACAGTAGATATTTCTCTTGCTAATTTCAAAGATAATATGTGTGTTCGTTCTTATTAAGTGAGCTCAACTGTCGGTGACACTTTGGCTCTTATTTAAAAAGGACCAGATGTCTTCATTTGCATTCAGGAGGGATTTTTTTACCAACAGGAATACAAGTTGTTCAATTAATTTAAAACATGTCTGAGCAACAACACCTAACGCCTGAAATTAAATCACTTTTTTTTTGCAAAAAACATACAGCTAGATTGTTTGAGATCAGTAGAAATATTGGTGTGGATGATTCAGCAACAGCTTGATATTTGTAGGGACATGTCCCGACCGCCCGTACCCAAAATCTACGCCCATGATTCCTGCACATTTCAGTTCCAGTTTGGATGAAACTGAGGCTTCATTCGTCCATCGCGTTAACGGTCGCTGACGGGCTTGTTTGTCTGATTTTTTCAGCTGTGGGAAAGCTGTTGTCAAGACTACAAACCTCAAGTAAAAAATCTTAAAGCTTATAACACAATATTATCTGAGGATTTGTTTTATCTGCTCCGCCTCCGTGGTGAATTTGTGCAAACGGTTGCTTATTTCCACGTCCGGGCGGTTTAACGGAGCAACTTTATCATTCATTTGGAGTTGTGTTTCTGTCATGACCTTATTGGTTTGGATGTTTTAGATACTGTACGCCCACCAGTGCAGCATGAGGTCACCGCTGAAGACAAACTGTTTTCCAGGAAGTTTCTAGTTCCCATTTCATGAGCTTGTCAATGCTGTTAGACTTTGTTTCAGGTGTATTTGCTTTAATAATTTGGCTTCTTGTCCAGGTCCTTTAATGTATTACCAACATCTTCACTTTTACTGTCACCCTTTGTTTTAACGTTCATGAACTATAAAATATCTTCCCTTAGTATGTTTATTGTGACTTTAATGTCCATGAAGTTGTCCTAAAAGGTGAAAAGGAAGATATAAGACAAGATAAGATAAGATATTACGAAAATACATCATTACATCCCGTTTTTTCTTCTTTTTCAGATGCAGCTGGAGCGTCTGCTGGCGAGGCAGATGGAGATCCTGCAGGACGCCGCCGTCCAGGAGCGACTCCAAGCTCTAGACTGGAGGATTCCTCCCGCCGCCTTAAAGTACCTCAACGACGCCCATAACACCAACGGAGCCGCCAGCGACTCCAGCAGAGACAACCAAGGTAGGAGAGCGGACTTTTTTGGGTCAGATAAATGATGCATAGACACAACTAAATATACTTCTCTGGATCTTATACTGAAAAATGAAGCTGCATCTTAGTGCTTAAAACACAAGATAGGAAACTTGAAACCTAGATTTTGGAGGCATTCCTATTATATGCAACAAAAAAAACAACAATAACAACAGTCTACCCGGCTGAGGTCACTGAGTTTTTTCCTCTTGAGCTGCAAATATTTAGTTTTTATATTTGCTTTGCTTTTGTTCGGCTTGTCCAGGTTTGTTTTCGAGCGTCCAAAATGCTAGTTTGCCATATTGTAATGGGCTCACTGCTGCCCCCTGTGTCCAATCAAGTGAAAACATCAGTTGTAAGACCTTTTTTTAAAGCTGTTTTATTGACTGTTCAGCTGCTAAATGACATAAAGTGCATAAATATACCTGCAGACTTCCAGTGTAGACAGATTTTGGGTGATTTCTTAGCTGTTAGTTGGGTACAACGCTTATTGAAATGTCCTCTAAACTAAAGAAAGGAGGAAATGCATCTTTAAAGAGTCTTTCAAGCTGGAGACAGAGTGCATCACACACACTCGCAAGCGAGACCCAAACCAGGAGGAGAACGCCCCCGTGTAGTAATAGCCAGACTAGATTATTATTACTCTGACTGTGCGGATGATTCGAAACATGACTATCTCCATATTTTCGGGTTCTCACGGCCAAAACAACCAGTGCTGCATTCAGTGATGTCAGACATGCAGCTCCGAGAGATTCCAGGTGTCCGGTTTGGTACATCTATGTTTATGAATCACATCCAACAGCGAGGGGACTGAGTTCAAGACTGTCTTTAAAGTACACAGGGATATTATAGGACACATTGTGGACATTTACAAGAGGATTAATCCTTAAATTACTGCTGTAAATATTCAGTTTTTCCTTTTTTCTGTTCTATTAAGAGCAAGATAGTAAAGTTAATTTTATCTTTTAAGGCGCTTTGAACAAGGTGAAGCATGAGTTGACTGATCATAGTTCCTCTATTGGTGGTATTTTTTTGCTACTGTGACTTTTTTGGCCTTTTTTGTTGTGTCAGTTTTCTTCAATAATGGAAAATCTTACTGGAATTACACCTAGACTTTAGGTGCCACAGTATTTGACATACGATTCTGCAGGGCTCTACTCTTTTATTGGTTAGTTTAGCCACAGTAAGCTTAGAAGAAGTAATACAATCAATCAAAGCTGTGCAGAAACAACAAAGCTCCAAGGCCCAGATGGATTTTCGGATTTTCTGTATTTGTTGTAATATCAGAGGAGCAAACAGGTCTCATTAAGGAACAACAGCTCTTTTTTTTGTTGAAGCTGAATATGCTCTATTCAAAACATTCCTCACTAAACCCAGAAGTGGTTATTCTTTTGGATGCGGAGAAGGCGTTCGATCGAGTGGAGTGGAGGGGAGGAGAGGAGGAGGGAGGGAGCTTCTGGCAGTACTCAAGAATTTGGGGTTTGGTGATAAATTTGTGTCTTGGATTCGACTTTTCAGCGTTCATACCAGTGATACCTGATCTGACTATTGTGTATTGACATCAGAGACAAAGCAGGGATGCCCTTTATCCCCCTTAGACTTCACATTAGTACCTCTTTTCTTCTTTCTCTCTCTTTCTTTTTAAAATTGTATTTATTAGTTTGTTTTCTGCTTGTCGCTTTTGTTTTTTATCGCTCTTTTGAACCCGGCAGAGTTTGTTAAGATGTGCAAAAGGGATGTACAGTACATACAGCTGTTAGCAATTTTCCAGCTCTGGTGAGGGTGGATGAAGGGGTGATGGGGGTCTGTGGAGAAATTGGGATAAACAAATGAGGTGGAGTATCGGAATTACATTCGTCCTGTAATATGTTGAACCAAAACGGGGGAGAAATGTGATCTGTTAAATAGCATAAATAAATAAATAGGTGCAAGGAAATATGACAAGAAAGAAAGAAGAAGAAGGAAGAAAAAGTTGGAAACAAACAGACTGAATCTTGAGCTTAATTAGACTTGTAAGTGTGAAGATTTATATCATGTCATAAACGCCACAGGATGTGTACATATGCATGGAAACGTCACCTTTAGCTGCTCACTTTCCACACACGGCCGCGGCAGCTGTCATTTCTTTTTTTTTCTTTTTCCTATCCAGTTTTTTTTCCTCCTCTGACTTCTCCGACACAGAAAGAAGAACGAAGAAGATATAGAAAGAGAGAGAGAGAGAGAAAAAGATGCATCATTATTCAGGATCTTACTTCTCCTCCGGGCCTCATCTCATTTTCATCCTTTTCCTCCTTCACCCACTCCCGACAGCTCATTATATCACTGTTCCCACAAATCCCACAATGCACCTGTAATTATCACGCCCACGCCTGTTTACCTCCAGCCAGTTGCCCGGAGGGGGGCGTCTCTCTCTCTTTCTCTCTTTGTCTACCTCTCTCTCTCCTCCCCCTCTTCTTTCTCTGCTTTCTTTCCTTTTTTAAAAAAAATTCTTCCTCTTGTCGTCTCTTTTTTCCCCTTCTCTCTGTCATTTGTCATTTCTTTTCTTCTCCTTCTTCTTCTTGTCTTGTCTTAACCTCTCTCCTAGTGTTTCTTCTATATTATCCCCCCTTTTTCACTCTCTACTTCTCTGTCGACCTACATTTTCATTATTTCTTCTCTCTATTTGCCCTTCTCTTTTTCCTTATTTTCTCTTCCTCGTCATGTTTATTTGCAAGTATTTTTTATGCACATTATCTCATATTGCACCTGAACAATCAACAAATATCAATTAGTGTCAACAAAAACATCTTAAACTGCTTGAGATTGCATCGCCACATTGTCAGTTAATATGTTTAAGCCTTAAATCTTGCTTTGAGAAACCTTTTACAGCCTTTATCCCAACTGAAATAAACCAGAAAATGCTAGAAAACCATAAAAATATATGATTGATAGAAGTTGTAGTAATAATGGACACACTGAAATGAACAGTGCTCAGGAAGTATCCAAGTACATGTACTTAAGTCAAACCAATTTTCACCCAAGTATTGTACTTAAGTACAATTTTGAGACACTCATACTCAAGTATTTCTCTATTTGAGAGGCAAATGTTGTACTTTTTGCTCTGCCACATTTATATGATAACTTTAATGATGAGTTACTTTGCAGATTCAGAAAATAATACAAAATATAATGTAAAAAAAAGTCTATTGATCCCCAGATGGTACTTCACAACCAGTATGTAAAGCAAGTGCACACATTAATGCATCACAATAAAGTTGCACATGGCCACTTTTATTCAAATAAAAAATGTGAGTACTTATAGCACCACTGGAAATGGTAGTAGAAGTAAAAGTAAGAGGCAGGCATGTCGAAGATAAACCTAATTGTACCTTTTATCTTGTATTAATGGTGATGATGCAGAAACCAGGTGATGAGACACTTGGATGATGCCTGAGTCTTGTATACAGGAATAAAAAATAACCAGATATCACAAATATGATAAAGGAAAACGCTCAAAACTGGGACACAAGTTTGCAAGTAAATATACCCGATAACAATCTGTGAAATAAAGATATATGTGGTATTCTATGGGGATGCAAAATACAGTCACATTTCTCTCTTTTTCTAGCTTTTCCCTCTTTGTTTCTTTTTTGCTCTCGGAGGGAATAAAAGGCAAACATGAGGGATCAGCAGCTTAACACAAACACTTTGTTACCACAGGGAATATTGAACATGTAAATCAAAGCCAGAGCTACTGTGGAACAACATCTGGCCCGATGTTTGCTTTTATCCGTCCCTCTGAATTAACTTTAGTCATATCTGATGGATGAAAGGTGATGCTGTATTGATTATTGAATGATCGATACTGGACTGTGGTTTGTGGGGAAGCTTTCTCAGATAAAGTCTTCTATTTCTTGTTCCTATTAATGCTTTTTCTCTTGGTTTTTTGTGTCCTATGAAGGCATATCTTTACTTTAACAGACAATTTTGGTTAAATTAAGGTCCACTTATTAGCTTTCTGCAGAGCTTTCAACCTCATGTCACCGTCTTATTCAGTAGATGGAGTTAGCTCAGTTCTCTTTAAGTGAGTTGTGGTCAATAATAAAGTTTATCGTCACATTTGTTATGTTTTTGGACAGCAGTGAGAGCCATGAAAGTGGAGATTTCATGGTTCAAATTCTTGAAACATTGGGGGAAATTTGTTTGGACACAATCAACCCTCCTGTGGCACATATTGTTTAAAATGTTGCCAAACTTCTGGTTGTTTCAGCCATGGTTGAATAAAGTAATAAAATCTGAGTTACGACATTCTTAGAAAAACGATAATAATATTTCTGTCTTTTCTTAATTCTCCAAGATGAACGACCAATCAACTTGCGGGTGGTTAGTCAAAACATGCAGGAAGGCGACCTCCCGTTGGGCAAGCAGCTAGCCAATGAGCTGAAGCGCCATCACAACCACAACAACAGCAACAACAACAACAACACAGACGAGACCAAAACACCAGCAACAGGTTAGTGATTGATCGCATGTTGGAGCTCATTATCTGGGCTTACAGTGAGAATTTATAGTGCCTTGCTCATGAATAGTTGTGTTAACCTTTGTGTCGTCGTCCTCCCGGGTCAAACTGACCCCGTCTGTTTTGACTGTTCCTTCTTTCCTCTCTTCCTCTTTTCCTTTCTCCCTCCTCCCTTCCTTCCTTCCGTCTGTCCTTCCTCCCTCCCTCCTTCTCTCTTTCCTCCCTTCCTTTTCTCTTCTGTCATTCTTTCCTTCCTTCTTCCCTCCCTCTTTTCCTTTCCCCCTCCCTCATTCCTTCCTTTTTTCCTCCCTCCGTCCTACTTTCCTTCCTTCCTTCTTTCCTCTGTCCTTCCTTCTTTCCTTTCCTCCCTCCCTTCTATCCTCCCTTCCTTCCTTCCTCCCTCCTTTCTTCTTTCCTTCCTCCCTCCCTCCTTCTCTCTTTCTTTCTTTCCTTCCCTTCCTCCCTTCCTTCCTTCCTCCCTCCCTCCTTTCCTTCTTTCCTTCCTTCCTCCCTTCCTCCCTTCTTTCCTCTGTCCTTTCGTTTCTCCCTCCCTCCTTCTCTCTTTCTTTGCTTCCCTACTTCCTCCCTTCCTTCCTTCCTCCCTCCTTTCCTTCCTTCCTTCCACCCTTCCTCCCTTCTTTCCTCCCTCCCTTCCTTCCTTCTTCCTCCTTTCCTTCCTTCTTCCTCCCTCCCTTCCTTGACTCGAGGGCAACAGGAGGGTTAAGAGTTGAGGAACATAAAATCTGAGAGTTTACAGCATTAAATTTGTTCTGCAGCTACAACTTTATAGGTTTCTACAAGTATTTGCGCTGGATTATCAACCGCTTTGCTGACGATACTCTTCTTTATCTTTGTGGTCGTCTTTAGAAAACGGGACGTCGCAGCGGGCATCTAGCAACGCAGAAAAGAAGACCATCAAGTCAGAGCCGGAAGACTCCACATAGTGCCTCCCGCCTCACCCACCCCTCCACCCTACCAACCCCCCCCCACCCCCCACCCCTACTTCATTCTACTCACACTTGACAGTATGCAGTTATTACCCGTCAATAGATACTAAGCAAGCACAGCCACAGTAGAGCCTTAACAACCAATGTTGCCTCATGAATAGCATTTATTTTTCTTTGTTTTTGTCTTTTTTTGTTGTTTTGTTCTTAAGAAAGTATTTGCCAAAGCACCTACAGAGCATGTTGAGACGCCCCTCGATGCTCTACAGGTCTTTGTCTGTTGATTAATTGTACACGTTAGATGTACAGGTAATTTAAGAGTGATCTGTTGCAGACATTTGTACACTCTTTACCTCGGCCTGGGTGTTATTTTTGTTGCTTTATTTGGACAGCCAGGTTGCAGGCTTTCGTGCCGGGGCTGAATCATAACTCAAACGTAGATTCAGAGATGGAAGAGTTGTTGGAGCATGTTTTGACAAGTTTAGCCTCTTGGTAACACTTTACATGTCTACTATTTAATTCATATTTCAAGTCCTTTTTCCACTCGCTGACACCTTAAAACTGAAGCTGCTGGTGAAAATACACTGTGCCGCTATTTAATACAAATTAAAAATTCCTAAATATTTAATGTATCTATGAACAGCAGGGCTCTAGTGAGTCTTGGTCAGTCCATCACTTGTACAGACATGCATATAATCCAGAAGTTAATTCATCCTAATTAATTTGTTAATCCCATCAGTTTTCATGTAGGAACAGTTGCAAATTCAAGGTTTTAATATGTGAAATACCTCGAAATCTACTAAATGGATTGGCACAACATTTCCTAAAGACTTTTATGTTACTCACAAGATGAATTGTACTAATTTTGGTGATATTTTTCTCAAACATTGAACCTTAAATTTTTCCAATACTTTGGTTTAAACCTGCAAAACTACTGACATTCCCACCAGCCTCAACCATACTTTGAATTTAATGCTAATTAGCAAATGTTTGCATGAATACTAAGGCGGTGACATTACTTGCTAAGCATTTATGTTTATGAAGAACATTTCTTAACAGGTAAACTCAATGTACTTTACATTAAAGTGCTTACAGCAACATTTGACACGAGTTGTGTGGCGTACCAGAGCTTTTTAGACTTTTAATCTTATTATTTTCAGGGTCGAAATGATTATTTTTCGATTGGGAGCTCTTTAAGGCAAAGTCATTATCTGCACTTTTATTTAAGTTGCATGTTAACGTGAATTTTTATGGGCGAAATATCAAACTCATTAACATTTAATAATGGTAGACATCCAAAGTGCAAAGTGTTACCTCATTTTGTGGCGAAAGGAACGCACAGTAATTGTCTGTCGGCTGCAGCGTGGCCCGATTCCAAAACCTCACAAGCCATTTTCCTGACTTTACAAGCCAACTAGACCTTTTTTGACTACAAGAAGAAGATCAGAACTAACCAGCAATAGCCAAAGATTTAGCAGCATTTTGTCGGTGGATTGAGGTCGCCACCCATGCCGTCACCTCCTGAGCCTCTGTCACTCTCCCAAATCTAACTTAGGCATCTGCATTTGTACTGTAACTCAAAACAAAGGTGTAAGTACTGTAGGGAGATTGAGTTAGGATTCAGCCCCTGTAGCAGGTTAGTTTTTTTATTTGTCGTTCACTTCAAATGGGAAAAACAGGAGCGGTGGGATTAATCCTTCCTTTACTCACTCTTGTCTTGTGTATATTTATGGGAGCTAATTTAAGAAGATGAAGAGCTGTTGTGGAATAACAGCAGGGGACCTCTGTCATTCGTCTTGGCAGGATGGCTGGGCTGGCATGCCAGAGGCCAAGCTAATTGGTTCATTTCACTTTGTAATTTAGCAAAACACTGCTGTTGAACTGAAACCATGCATCTGCAAACGGGGAGTATTTCAGGAATGAGGATGACTGTGTGTTTTTATAGAAATGATCCAACAAGCTTTCAGCGAGCCCCGAGGGTCTTAAAATTCACTTGATGTGTAAACTTTCATTTGAAGAAAGGATGAAATATTAAAGATTGCAGGTTTGTGGTTTTTCTTTTGGCAAAAAGCAGCAAAAAGCAAAATTCCTGTTTAATGCTGTTCTTTGTTGAGCAGCAGTCTGGGTTCTGTAAATAGTACCATGATAACAGATAGTGCTAGCCTAATCTCTCAACCAGGGTTTTTCCTTTGTCAAGTGTAACTTTGCTGTAGATTTTGGTGTCAATACAGTGTTTATGTATGTAGAGCAAAAACAAAAAAAGAAAACTTAAGTGTCATTGAGGAAAAAATACAACAGTGTGAAAGTGTCTGGTATATAAAAACATGCTTTACATGATGATAATGTTGATTAGCCTTAGCTCTTAACAGTGTTTAATCCACCTGTGATGACCATCAGTGCATATTTCAAAAAAGACGTGTTTTTGCTGTTTAGAGGTAGATACATAACAAATAAGTGTTCACTGTGTTTCTATGTGTTTCGCCACATTGTGTAAATATGTCTGTTTGGTCTAAGATGATAATAATGTCCAGACAATTTGGTCTAACTCTCCTTTCCCCCCCTTGTTCCTCGCAGATAGTTTAGTCTCACTCAGCGTAATGACAGACCAATGCAATATTTATGTAAGTAATAAGTCTATTTGCATACTATATGGATCATTTTGTTATGTGCTCAGTAACTGTATGTCTGTCATCAGCACCGAGGTGGGAAATCACCTTATGACTTTGGAAAATGTTTGTGTTGTCTTACTTTTAAGTGTGCGGCGCACTGTATTTGTATTTAAAGACATCGTGCTCTTTTCATAAAAAATACCTTGAGGTTGTTTTGTTTCAAGCAGCCACTGTGGCAAGAAACTAGTAGAGGACTAGTGGAGTGTTGTAAAAAAAAATCTAGTTTGCTAAAAAAGCTGAAGCGGCAAGTGAACTTTGAGAGATGCAGCAGTCGTGGTTGGGGAAACACACACATAAAAAAAAAGAAAAAATGTTGTTACCCACCTGATTGCCTCCAACACTGGCCGATGATGTTTCAGAGAATATAGCGCATGTCTGACCTGCCGTCTCACTGATCACCGTTCTCCTCACTGTTTATTGTAAAGTGATAGATTAGGCTTCACCTAGTTATGCACCTGTTTTTTAAACACTAATATATTTTATTTGTTATACAGCACATAAACATTAAACTTTATTTTTTTGAACTCTATTGTAAGGTGCGTTCTCTGATCAATGTCGTCTTAAATCCGACTCAAATCTGTGGTTTTCATTACTTGTCATGAGTATTTGTGTTGATCTGATAATATCATGTTTACTACCAGAGCCTGACTGATATTAACTGACACTGAATTGTAGTTTTAGATATTTTGAAATGTGGTTATTAAACAAAATGTGATCACGACATATTCTGAGCAAGAGGAAAACACTCTAGTGGAGACTAACATGTCTTTTTGAGCTAATATTTCTTGTTATTAAATGGCTATAATAAGCTTAAATGGCACTAGTATTATAGGCTATGCCAGTTTATCAGGCAGGTTATAGTTACTACATAAAGGAGATTATTGTTGGGTAGTCAGACCACAACTTTAGTGATGCTCAAAGACTGTGTATGAAGATTTTATACAGGTTTTTTTTTTGGTCTAACATGTCAGAAAAGCATCAATTTAAAGTTTCTAATAACTTGTTGGGGCCTAATATGTTCATTTTAATTGTAAATGCCTAATTGTTGGTTAACATTTCTGGATTCAGGGTGCCAACACTAGCCCGAAACTAACCGAAAGGTGTCTAATTCTCAGCCAAATTCACTTAAATCCACTTTAAACCCTCCTCAAATCTGGGAGCCATTTATGGACTTAAGCCGGTTTAGTGTCAAAACACGACCGACATTTAGCCACAGTTAGAACAAACTACCAGATTTGTCACGGGATGAGGATATGAGTTAGCAACACAGCTTAAACTTTTGTTTATTCATAACAAATTTACTAATAAGTGACAAAAAAACAAGAACCTTTATCTTCATACATGTTAGTATCTTCACTCGAGGTCAACGTACTCGCTTTTTCTGACATTTTCGACTGTGATGAAGCTCCAGAAAAAGCGAGTAAGTTAAAAATGTATGTCAAAAATGAACTTTCACACTTATGTTTGTTTGCGGTTGCTATTCTGTTAGCATGCTCACCATACACAGAGCTGTTGGTGCCATTTTGCTCGAGTTAGAATATCAGGTTCAGGCAGAAAAGGCCCTTTGTAGTCCTGTAATAATAGGTTGTAGTCCTGGTAACACTGTAATGTCATGATAATAATGTTTTGGTAGATTATATATTAGCTTTCCGCTACAGGGAGGAGCGGACAGAGTTTCGGTGTCTTGCTCAAAAACTAAACTTCCCTGAACAAATACAGGTTTAAAAAAAAGAAGAAGGCTCAGGCAGGTTTTAGGATGAAAGTGACGACTGCCAAAAACAATCAAAGGACGATGCGGCTTCCTTTAAAGGAGCTTTTCTGCCTTCTGTTTGTTTTTCTTCTTCTTCTCCTCTTCTTCTTTTTTTTTTTGTTTTACTGAGATGAATCCCTGCGCAGGCCATTTGCATCAGCGTCACATCAACACATTGTGAAACTGGCTGATGACTCACTCTGACGCAGGTCCTTTTCACATACCTCCCATCATCCTCTCTCTCTCTCCACTCCTTCCACCCCTCTCTCACCCCCCTCACACACACACACACACACACACACACACGTAGACAGATTTTCTCTGGAGAATAGCTCAGCTCATGAACACCCACGCTAGTTGCTGTTCACAGTGGCAGCCCTCCCCTCCCTGTCCTCCTCCTCCTCCAGTGCAAGTCACTGATGATGATGTGTTGCCGTGGCAACGGCTGGAGGTGGGCGGCTCTACGGGCGGTGGGCGGAAGCCAGCCGCTAAGCAGCGTGGGAGGGATCTGCCGAGCGCACCCATCACCCTCATTTTGAAAGGAGCAGGAAGCTGACTGCTTTTGAGAAGGTGTGGGTGTTGGTGAATTATCGCCTCTCCTCCCTGCAGCTTCGTTAGGGATCGCCTTGTTTGTCTCCCTCCTTTTTCCTTCCTTTGTTTTCTGCTTTAGTTCTCCATGCAGCGTGAACGCAGCTGCTCACAGGGGGTTTCTGCACAAAATTAAACTTTGATAGCTGCTGTTAGTTTGCGAAAGTGACCGTTTTCATGCTCTTTTCATTACTTCTGAGGGTTTCTTCTTTTTTTTAAATTGTATGCCAAAGCTCTTTTAAGAGAGGCACATGAGAAAAACATAAGCATACAGAATATAACAGGAAAAGGCTTATTTAAATATAAAGCTAATATAGAGATCATTCTTCACCATCTGTGCATTTTTCTCTCTTTTGAGACTGAAACTTTGTATGCAAACGTGTTCTCATTTTCACCATTTTCTTCCACATTATGACACTTCCTGGCCATAAATCATGTTGATTTATGGCCAGGAAGTGAACCATATAGCTGTGACTGATACTGTAAGACTTACAACAGATAAGCCACTTCTTCCAAAATATACATGAAACCAGAATGAAAAGAAAGCCATAATATCCAGTCTGAAGCTGTAGGGTAGGATTGTGCATGAAGTTGAAATATAGATTAACATAACTTATTTTTCATTGCAGCAAAGACTATAAATGCAAGTTTAATTATTGCAGGTATTACACATCATATAAATAATACATATTCTTTGATTTCCTTTAATAAAAGCTTGTTAGGTTCAAAGTATCATCTGCTGAGCTGCTGACAATCACGTAATTTGTCTTCAAGATTGCTAATTTCATCATTCAGCAGCTTTAATGTAGAGTAGTCGGATGTTATAGCCTGAAAAAAACCCTCACATTTGCATGAAAATCTACTTTTACAGAAGTCGTTATTAACCAGAAACCCACTAAACCACAATGTAAATAAGGCGTACATGTGTTGGACACGCTTGGATTGTTGCTGTTTGTTTGCACTATTATTGCCAGTAAACCTGATTGATACCAGCAAAGTACATTTATTTAAAGTATATTTTACACAAAAGTAGCATACATTACATATAAAAGCTGTAACATAGGTCAATAAAATAGATAAAATAAGAAATTTGTGATATTAGTTACTTCTTTAATGCAATAATAGGTCATCTAATTACAGATTAAATGTCAAAAATATCTTTTTTAGAAGCTCATAATAGTAAAAAAAAAAACTCTAGCAAGGCTGTTGAATTCATTTCATGACCAAAAGTATGTGGACACCTGATCGTTACCCCATATATGATTGCTGATTTTTTCATTTCAGAAGATTTAAATAGATCCTGAGGTCACACAAACTGGGACAATCGTTTCTATATAGACCACACAGTTTGACTGCGTACTTTTTGAAACATAATGCAGCAACAGCAACGTTGATAATCTAGGTTACTCTGCTTTTTTTTTTCCATTTTGGGACTTTTGGATTCAGGAAATGCAACGAAAAGTTGTTTTTTTTTTAAAGAGAGTGCATTTTCTTGGAAGTCCCCTTTTTCTTGATTCTAGATCTGATTACTGTACATGGAAATTTGAGCCGCACATACTCGCAGCAAATTCAATCCAAATTCATAAATGTTTCATGTTCCAAGTCAGGCATTATTAGTCAGCACTCATTTGTTTGTTTTATCCTACTTGGAGCTCCAGGTGGGCGGAGTTTACCGAAATTCAGATAAAGACAGATAAAAAGTTGGGAACCACAGAAGAATAAACAGAAGCGACTTAGAAAAGACTTTCCAGTGAGTAATCTACTTTGTAGGTCATTATTTTACGGGTGTCAAACTCCACCCACCCGGGCCATCAAAGGAGGTCAAAACAAACATTCACATGCTGTCTGACTCAGGCCTAATACAGTGGGATAACAATATTAAAGCCATAAAGTTATAATCTGTTTTACTGGCTGACATAAGATGAATCAGACACTTTGGCTCAGTTTGAATATTATGTGAAGAAGTATGAAGCATATAAAAAAATATTAATTTAGATTTATTACAGCTGTTCAGCACATTGTTACCAGAAATACATGCATCGATTACTTATTATAAGACAAAGGTAAGGGTAAATATACAAATATATATATATATATATGTTAACTTACTATAAATAATAACTGATCTATCCCCCTTTTAGGTTTTTAGCATCTATTTTGGCTTGATATTCTTCCAGTGCTGAATGTGGAGTTATAACTGAAATGGTTTTGCAGCCAGGAGATGGTGCTGTAAATGTGTTTTGTTTAGTTTTTTTGGTTAAAGACAGAGAAGGCTGCCATCTGCTGAGGAAGCAAGTCTGAACATGTGCAGTACCAAAATAATGCACACGGTGTCAGACCAGAATAAGACATTACTATGAACCAGCTGGGAGGCAGTGGAGATGCTGCACAGTGATGTTAATATATAGTGAATGATGTCTGTGCTCATTCTTAGTGCACTTTATTTATTAGTTCTCTTATAACCCCCAAAATATAAGGACCTAAAGTATATATGTGGTACTTCACAAGCAATAACTAGTTACATGTAATCTGTTATAGTTACTGAGAAAAGTGTCATTTAATTAGTTACTGATGAAAATGTTGATGATTACAAAGGAGGTTACATCTGAACACCTTTAAGATTTTGCTTAGGGGGTTTTTTCCCTCATTTTTTAATATTTAACATGTTACTGAATACATATATTGTTTTTTTTAACTCTTTGAAATCAATCTTCTTCTTTTTTTATATTTAGTAAATAAATCATGACGTGAGTTTATTTGGAGCACACATGGGCTTAAATGGTGTCACAGTTACAATTAATCCCACTTTATTTATCAAATATCTTTATTTTATATTCCAAAATCTACATATATATAGGGTAAATAGTAATCTGGTATCACTATAAATGTCCTGCTAATAAACATCATAAAGGTATCCTACATGTTATAGCTTATACTTTTGCTATAATGTTCCCTTCTAAAGATAAGATAAGATAGATTTTATATGTCATTCAAATTATACACTTTACAGTCTACAGTGCACATCCAAACCAAATTTCGTAGCAATGGTTCAAAATAGTACAGTAAAAGTGCTGATAATCCGAAATAATAAAACAGGGGACATTTTAAAAAGCAAAACAAATCAAAACACTATGTATATAAAAAATATAAAGATAAATAATTATTTTGCATGAATATAATTTCACAGCAGTAGTCTGTAAATTTGTAGACAGTGCTTTAAAAAATTATAATTTATATATAATCGTTAATAATGTCCACTGATCAGCTGATAAATGATCAATAACACGACTTGCATCCGGTCACAACAGCTCTGATGATTGACAGTCCTCTTAGCCAATCAGGTGTAAGGCTCTGTAAGAATAGTCCAATCAGAGCTCGTGTGGCGTGTAGGGGTTGGTTGTAGCTTGTTTCCGTTGTTGAGTCACCGGGAAGCAGAAGGAAAAAAACACCGTTACTCAACCGAGCAAGCTGTTACCGAGCTGCTCCGTTTACCGATTAAATACGTTTTTATTTTCCCTTTCACAGGATTGAAATGTTACAATTCCGGTCAACGGTAG
This sequence comes from Scomber scombrus, assembly GCF_963691925.1. Classification (NCBI taxonomy): domain Eukaryota; kingdom Metazoa; phylum Chordata; class Actinopteri; order Scombriformes; family Scombridae; genus Scomber; species Scomber scombrus. Next base: position 3,579,358 of record NC_084993.1, on the reverse strand, counting down.
CGCTCAAGGAGTTGTTTCAAACGCAGCTGAAGCGTCCGTTAACGTGTAGAGTCGGTGTTAATAAACCGACCGCCGCTACCACCACCGGCTCCTCCAGCTTCAGCACCGGCTGCTCGGATGGCAGCTCCCCGGGAAGAGGGAGGGTGTTCACCGGGCACAACTTCACCAAAAAACACGGTGTGAGAGAGTTCTGCTCCAAAGGTGAAGAACAAAATGAAACGTCTAAGGACTCAGCAACGGAGAAGTGAGTAACGGTTAATATATAGACCTCCATTTAAAAAAACGACAATTTAAACATACCGGTAATTAACAGGATGGTTAATATTGAACTCCATTTAAAAAAACAACAATTTAAACATAACGGTAATTAGCAGTAAGGGTTAATTTAGAACTCCGTGTAATAAACAACAACAATTTATACATAAAGGTAATAAGCAATAGAAACTACAATTTAGACATACCGGTAATTGGCAGTAACGGTTAATATAGAACTCCATTTAAAAAACAACAACAATTTAAACATAAAGGTAATTAGCAGTATCGGTTGATATTGAACTCCATTTAAAAAAACAACAATATAAACATGACGGTAATTAGCAGTAACGGTTAATATTGAACTCCATTTTTTTTTTTAATAAAACAACGATTATTAGCGATTAAGCGCTTCTTAACTCGTCATTTAAGTTAAAATTTTACTAAAAAACCCTCACATTAACCTAAAAAAATGTGTGCCAAATTATAAAGTGGTTCTTAATGTTACTTTGTGTGCAAGATTACACCAATGTTGTTTATTTTACACCTACAAAAATTAAGTTTATTTTAAATGGTGTATTTTTAGAAGGGAGTTTGGTGGTTAAGTAGCTAGCTCAGGTTGGACTGGACTGACGCAAAGCTACTGCTTTACGGCTGTAAAGCTAGTGCCGAGCATCGAGATCCATGATCAGCAAGGTGTGCAGGATCTTCTTCCATTAATCATCTCACCACCCCTCACATTTATCTGCTGACCCTTTGGAGGGGCCCCACCCCTAGGTTGGGAACCACTGGACTAATCTAGCTTACTGTATATAAAGTAGTGTAAACTAGCTCCACCTCCAGCAGCTACAACAGTAACATGCTGCTCTAACACTGATGCTTCACTATTAATAATCTAATGATGTCATACATAATAATATATCAGTCAGAGGGACCAAACCACTACTTTTACTGTAATACTGCATACTACATCACTCATAATACTGCAGTACTTTTACTGTAATACTGCATATGACATCACTCATGATACTGCAGTACTTTTACTGTAATACTGCATACTACATCACTCATAATACTGCAGTACTTTTACTGTAATACTGCATACTACATCACTCATAATACTGCAGTACTTTTACTGTAATACTGCATACTACGTCACTCATAATACTGCAGTACTTTTACTGTAATACTGCATACTACATCACTCATAATACTGCAGTACTTTTACTGTAATACTGCATACTACATCACTCATAATACTGCAGTACTTTTACTGTAATACTGCATACTACATCACTCATAATACTACAGTACTTTTACTGTGATACTTAAGCTACATCAAACTCATAATACTTAGGATTTTTTAGTAGGATTTTTCATTCAGGACTTTTATTTTGTAACAGAGTATGTTTTGCATTGCTGTGACATTTATGTCATGTGTGAATATGTTTGCGTGCTGTGTGAAGCCAGCCGGATATTATGACCAGCAGAAGCAGCAGCAGCAGCAGCTTTCATCCTCGGCTCAGCATGTTAAACCCACTGAGGCATCAACCTGCCACCAGCTTCTCTTTACCTTTTTGAAAACGATCACATATATATTTAACCACAGAAGATAAAGGCCGCATCCACAGCCTCAATTCAATGTCTAATGAAGGTCAGCCATGATACATCCACAGATAAAACATCTATTATATTAGTAATTAAATCTCCTTAATTTCACAAATGTCTGTCAGGAATAAGAGGTTTTTTTAAAGCCTAACAATAATGATTCAAGTACATATTTCAGAGCATTACATCGTCGTTATCGGTGATTATTTGCTGCGTTAGACAAGCAGGTAAGGTTATTATTGAATGAGCCTGACAGAGGTGATCATTTAACAGAGGAAATTAGTGAATGCTGATAGAGGAGTGAGGATGAGAGTCCTATTAATGCAGGTTAAAAGCATTTAATGACCAGAAACATCACCACAGGTTGACACTGCCACTTAAATCCCCACTGACATCCATTAAAACCAATAATACACTGTTCTTTTTCTTTTTTTTCTTTATTTTTGATCAGAAAACTGCTGCGTCATGTTGTACAGTTGAAGGTGAAAGCGACGTCCTACATTTCCTGTACTTATTTTAAAAAACACACACACACAATCTGTCCTGTAGCTGCATTGCATCACAGCCTGCAGGTTTGGAAGATGACTCAATAAAAATGGGAGAAATCATCACTCTCTAATTCTGACATTTATTTGATATTTACTGATGTTTTTCATTTTTAAACTCGACTGAAGCAGCTGTGAACTGTTTTTTTGGATAGCTTAGTTTACTCTACAGCTGCCTTTAACAATAAAATGAATAACTACTTGATTATTTTCCTCTAAAAAATGTGGGAAAAAATATATATAAAATACTGAATATCTTCTGATTTCTGACCAGCAACCTAAAAATAAAGTATTCTAGAGCTGCAACTAACGATTATTTTCATTATTAGTTAATCTGTTGATCATTTTATCGATTAGTCAGCTAATTTAAGGATTTTATTCATTTAGATGGGTTAACTCTGCTTATCTGTGCAGCTATAATATCCAAATACTTATTTTTACTCATTGAACTCAAGCAGAGAACAATTAAAAGGCAATTAACTACATTAATAAGCTAATTGTAGCCCAGTAATTATAATTAATCAACATTTAATGACACTTGAATACTCTCTGGGCTTTAAGTATTCATATTTCCTCACTAAACTCCTCCTTAACAACTAAAGGATTGGTTTAATGTTCACAGGTTTTCATTATTAAATAGATTTTAAAAGCAAATATTCAACATTTAAAGGGCTAGTTTGGGTTTTTTTTAAGGTAGGGTTATGTGAGGTAGTTTTGGAGAAGCAAAAAAACCCCGGCAAAACATAAAAACAGAAGCCACCTATAAAAAATGTGTTTTTCTATATTTAGCATATTTTCACTGCAGCAGCACTCTGTGACCCCTAAACAGCTGATCCGCGGTGCAACACCACAGTCACATGGCAGGCGTAGGAATACTGTAGGAAGTGCTATGGCTGAGAAAATGTAAAGCTGAAGGTAACGAGTGATTAAAATATCCTGAATATAACTTACACTAAAAAAACTTGATTGATTTTTCTGGTTGTTTTTAGGTAGTTAAAACACATTTTGCTGCTCCTGTAGCTTTAAAAACCCACAAACTATCCCTTTAAACTGTCATTATAATTATAGTGTGTGTTTGCATCTGTATTCAAGGCAGCAGCGTCCAGTCTGATGTGTCTTTTATTCTAATTAGATGTAAATCTGTCTGGATTTGCCTTCCCCTGTATAAACAGCAGAGTGTTGACTGAAGCCTCTGCAGCATATATGAGACTTTACACACAGTGGAGCTAGATTCATGACATTTATCCTCTATAATAAGCAGATTTTGGGAATATTTATTGCTAAATTTAGCTTTTACAGTAAGAAAATCAGCTCAGTTTGAGTTCCCAGTTTAAATATAAGTAAAAAAAAGTAATAAATATAAGTAAAAATAAAGATATAAGTGACATATTATTGCCTTGTTGCAGAGAAAATTAAGATGCAAGCCTATTTTCTGCCTCCAGAGAGATTCCATGGTAATAAAATGCTTCATTACCCCCCTCACAGAGGCTCAAGTTGCCCCATTTGATTTTCATTCACGGACAATTTGCTGAGGCTGTCGGGTGTCATTGTGCTCAGCTGTTTGGCCGAGTAAAACATCTGTAGCATCCTGCTGTTGAGGAACGTTATTTATTATTGATTATTGGTTCTTTGAAGGTGGTTTAAAGCAGCAGCTCTTCTGGCTTCAGTGAAGAATCATGTGATGTTGAGTAGTGCTGACAGTCGATCAGCTGATTGGAAACACAATGTGATAATCAATCGATCATATTCATCAAGCAGACATGTTTCCAGCTTCTCTAATGTGAGGACATGCTGCTCGTCTTTGCTTTATGTCGTTATAATTTGAATATATTTGTGTTTTTGGACCATTAATCTGTTTCTTTGAGCTCTGGAAAATTGAGATGAGCAATTAATTAATCAATTTATCAATCAAAGTCATTTATTAGGTGAAAAAAAGCCAAATGTTCTTTGATTATAGATTTTCAGTTGTGTGGATTTGCTGCTTTTCTTCGTTTTAAAACTGAACATGTTTAGGTTAATTGGACAAAAAACAAGATTAAAGTATTGATAAGATTAAATGAACTTTATTGATCCCAAATACAGAAGTACCAGACATACATAGATGAGGAGTAACTTAAAAAACTATATCATTACTGTTAACAGTAACAGAAAAAACTCAATAAAAGCTGCAATAACTTTACTTTAATAGTAACTATTAAGTGTATCAAAGCAAATAAAGGGGTGAGACAGTGAACAATTAATAAAAAACTTGAATTAATGACATATAATAATGCTTAAAGTAGACTTATAGCAGCAAAGATACAGTGTGAAGAACTATATTATGGACTTCAAATGCCAGAGGTAAGCAGTAATCAGGGTTCAGAGTCAGTAATAAGGCCAGTATGACCAGATTAAATGCATTTTTCTGTGATACTGGAGGCTGTGTTTAAAGTCCCAGGGGTCTCAGTCTGGTTAGAAAGGGTCCTGAGGCTGTGCTCCGGCTAATAAGGGGTTAAAAATGTTTGTAATGCGAGTGGAGCTTAATCCGCCTACATCATTTTTTCCACTGTTTTTTGCACCAAAGCGAATGCGTGCTGGCGTGCAGCCCGGCGGTTGTCAGGGGCGACCCTCAGGGAAGCAGAGAGAGAGAGATGAGTCACTCTGCACAGATTGATTTGTACAGCGCCGCCTCTCAACGCTGTAAATGTCCGCCTTCTCCGCCCCACCAACCAATCCCCCCTCCCCCTCCAAAAAGAAAAAAAACCCAGTCTGTGTTGACATGTGTGAGGCAGCCATCGATAATCACTCTGCTGTAGAAGTTAATTTACACTATTTTAGTTTAATTTAGATAATACAGAAATAATAGAATAAAGTGGGTAAAACCAGAAATGTGAGGAGGGGTATTGAAGCATTTTCTTAACCTAAATTTACTGACTGACTCCGACATTCGTTACGACTGATACTGGATTTTTGATGCTGATATTAGGGAGTAAAAACACCCACTGATATTGATTTCATTCGGGCTCTGGTTATATTGATTAATCTGGAGGTCATTTTTATGATTCATTGATTGTTTCTTTGGTGGAAAATGGTTGATTATTGTTTCCAAAAAGCCCAAAATTCAACCTAAAAATGTGTAAAACTAACAGATGAGTGGACTAAAGAAACCAGGTAATATTCAAATTTTAAAACGTTGCAACTCTACTAAAAAGCGTGAAATAAATAAATGGATAATAATAATACTAGAGAAGAAGAATAAATGGAAGTACTAGATGTTTAAGCTCTGTATACCATATTATATACTTCCTTGAATGAAGCATATATTTAAAAATAATCATAATAATACTAGTAAAAACTGCTCAGAAAACAAGGTAGCTTTTAAGTAAAGAATAACAAAAGAAAACAGCTGATTTTACATGAATTGTTTATAGAAAAGCAGTTAAATTATGATTAAAGTATTATTTATAATAAGTTGAAATGACTCAGCATTTAGTCGTAGAGACAGAAAGAGAAGCTAAAGACTTTTTTAGCTGGTAGATTATAAACTTAATGGTGCAGTACGTAGACTTTAGTGTCTTCTAAAGGACTTTAAGGTTTTATATAATATACTTAATTATGTTTTAATCAGCGTAGTATGTTGTTTACAGCTCCTACATAAATAAATGGTGTGTGTTGGATTTTCAGCTGACCTTTAAAAACACAGAGAAAGAGAGTGAGAGAAAGGAGGGAAAGAAAGAAAGAAAGAGAGAGAGCTAATGAGGACAGTTGAGGTAGAATAATAAAACGATCCAGATGTTCTTGTTATTTAATTAGAATAAGTTGAGATTTAATGAAGAATATTAAAGTAAGTTTTTAGGTGTATTTTTAGTCACAGAGCTGTTGTTTTTTACTGTGTGATTAATCAAATAATGTGTTTTTTTAGCAGGTTCTTGTACTCTTAATGTGCTTTCCATTCATTCATTTGTGGGTTTTTTTTCTTGTTAAATTATCGTCCAGTATTCATACTTGTGTTAAACTTGTACTGAATAATCTGTGTACAGTTTTTATTTTAATTTAAAAAGCCATTGTCACTGTTACTAATTCAAGTATTCCCCTCTCTGCACACTCTCTCTCTCTCCTCCTGTTATTGATCTGCTTGCTTTGCATTTGTAAGTATGTTTCAATTTATTTTTATTTCAGTAGTTCTAGTGTGTTTTTTTATTATTCTTTTCTGTTTTCCAGTAGAAGTAGAGTTGACAACCGCTTCTCAATCCCTCCTTTTACCTTTTTAAAATGACCCCACTTCCTGCCAGCGGCTGCGCTTGACTCCCTCCTCCTCCTCCTCCTTCATCCCTCCATCCCTCCCTCTGTCCTCACACACACTCTGTGATGTGTATTCCTTTTCCTCACCAGCAGGCATCAACCTTCATTAATCAGGTGGACCAAAGCAGCAGCAACAACAACAAACTATGAGCAAAGCAGTTTTAAAGTTTTTTTAAGGAAACAACGACGTGCTAATACAGATTGCATGTGGATAATTTTTTTAGTTCTGTTTTAGTTCCACACGTTTTGGGAAAGTCCGAAATTCTGACCGAATCTTAAAAAGGTTAAAGGGTCCAAGTGTCAATGTGGTTTAGTAAAATTTAAAGGGGTTAAAATGTGAAATTAATCATATGAATAACATGCACACATTATTTTTTTGTGGACCGAGCATCAAATTTCTGCTTTTAATCCATTTTGAGAGAATATATTAGAGGATTATGGCAAAAATGTTTAAGTGGTGAAACCATAAAAACTTTGTACCAAATAATTCAACTTGCTTAAAAACACTAAATTCTCAATAAAACACCATATCAACTAGTTTGGCATGATCTTACATTATAACTTTTTATATTAAATAAAGGTAATGGAATACAATTGTTCTAAATACCGTATTACATTTAATCTGAGGAATCATGGAGATCAGGAACCATTTACATCTTTTTGTGGTTACACCATTTGACTGGGTCCACAAAAAAAGTTATTCAGACGTTTATTTTTACATTTTAACCCGTAAATTTGACTAAACCACATGAACACTTAAATACACTGTAGGTGGATAAAATCTTTAATATTTATCATTTTTTTGTAGTTACACCATTTGACATTTTCAGGAGCATTCAGTCTTACTTTTGGTAAACCTGATGCTGCTTTTTTTTTTAAAGCATTTATTACTCAAATCTGTCAAAGTATATAATATAGTTTCAGGTGTAAAGTTACATCTGTGATTTATAACATATTGGCTGCTGCAAGCTTCCAAGATATTTTTCCCCACTTTGAATTTCTGACTTCCGATTGTGTGGAGCTGTAAATAATTATAATAATAATGTAAACAGACTCTTTCCTTTGTAGTTTATGTTGCAGCAGTGTGACTCAGCAAAAATAAGTTGATTGCTCTGTTTTTCTTAATGCAAGCTGGTTGGTTTTCTTTAAGATTAAATCTGCAATATTCTGTATTTTTCTTGCTGTCATCCTAAATCCCCCCAAAAAAGAATGAATAGATTGTTTTTATGCATCCTTAGCCTTATAGATCTTATTCTTTGGTGACACAGAGCTCAATTTTTGCACGACATGTCTGTTAAATCCCCACAAACAACATCCTGCTACCGGAAATATTCACCAGAGCACCAAATGTGAATTAATCCGCCGCTTAAAATAGTCCCCTAACAAATCTGTTATTTCCTCTTGAGCAACATTTATTTAAAACTACAGTCAGTGGCCAGCTGTTAAGGAAATTACTGAGCTGTTTAAAATATAATATAGATAGATCAAACTATACATTTGTGAGCTCTTTGCTTGCAGTCTTTTCATGGGATTTGTCGACTGCAAGAAAAAATGTGGAAGACTCTCTTCCTCTTGTTAAACTGGTGTTTTTTTCCCACAGTTATAGCACTAAAATATCTCAGATTACCTGCTTTATATGTGACGCTTTTGCTTTTTCTATGCAAAGAAAATGTTTTAAAAAGTTGCAGATTTCTATAAAAACCTACCTAAAAACCTAATCTATTTCTCAGAGTTCACTGCTGCTGAGTAAATCCAGAGGAAATCTTTTTATTACTGAGTCTGGTAGATTTCTGCTCTCATGTTTCCCCCCCAAACAAATTCAGCTTTTTTATATATATATGTGACTGGCTGCTGAGAGGATCCACCTGCCAACTACTAAAAGCTTTATCCTCAGAGTGATCCGACCATCCTCTCCTGAGCACGCTGCTGCTGCTGCCCCGGTGGGCCCCCATGATGCATTGCAGGACCATCGTTGAGCCTTGGCACCCAGAGCTTTGCGCAAATCCAATTTGGCGTTGATATGAATCATAGCGGAGAGAGCCTGCTGTGAGCTGGTCGCGCCCCCGTCTTACCTCCTGACATGCTACTAACGTTCCTCCCAGAGACGACTCGGTGTGGAAATGCTGCTCAGAATACCAGCCAGGTGTATCATTTAAAAAATTAGGATACCACTACCAATCCAAGTACCTTTTTATTTTTACACAAATGCATTTTTAAAGTCTTCAAATTATTACACACACTTATAAAGCCATGTGGGTCAATGATATAATGTAACCCAGTGTCCAATTGGTGTAACCAGTATTTTATCATTAATATCTGATTATATACAGGAAAATAAATGAAATGTAATGTGGAATTAATATAATCCACTTTTCGCAATGCAACACATTTTTTAACACATTTTGCATCATTTGTCAAAACCTATTGAGAAAAAATGGTTGTTTTTAGGATATGTCCTGCTCAGTATTGACAAAATGTTTTAAAATTTAAACATTGAAATATTCAAAAAAAAAAAAAATTCAACAACACTCCGCTTTAATGCTACTTAAATTCTTGTTTTTGGCTGTTTTTAGCTTTACTTTTCTAACTCTCAAACACCAAAAAAACTGAACTGTTTTCATCTTTCTTGACAAAACAACGAATCCCTTCTGCATTTGTAAATTAAACCATCAAAGTTAAACAGAAAGATATTAAAGTCTTAATTGGCTTAATTGAGACGTCTCCTGCTCGCTCAGCTCTGCAGCGAGGAGTTAATTAGACCTCTGGTGACGTTGGGATCTCTCTGTGGCTCCAGGTGTAAATGCTGTGTGGCCACCGTAAAGCCATGGTGTCATTTTTATTTTATTTAATGAACTTTTTTTATGTGTAATCACTGCTGCTGTTCTCTCACAATGTCAAACAAAAGACACATGATGAGTCAACGTAAAATAGACGTAAACACTGGATTTGAGATGTGAAATGACTCTGATTTGGGTTTGAGCTTCATTTCTCTTGCTCTTAAATCACAGTCCTGGCTGGTATTCTAGCAGAGCAGATAATTAACAGTTTACTTTACAGTGGCCTTATGACAGCTGGTTGGTTAACCAATGGAAAAGCAGAACAGTACACGACTGAAAACCTCTCTTAATATACTGTAAGTGGCTTCAGGATGCACTGTGAGGATGTTTTCCACAGGTTAACACACTGAAGTAAGGCCAGTGTAAGGTAATGACTAAGTGCAGTATTACAGTTACTCTCCTTGCAGTCAAAAAAGCTTTTCTTTCTCCTCCTCCTCCTCCCTCCGCTGCAGTTTCTCCCTCTATTTTTCCACCGCAGCACGCCTCACTGTGGACTTATTTTTCTCACTGTGTGTCTCTGTGTGTGTGTGTATTTTTCTTTCCCCCTGCAGGAGAAGGAAGGCAGGCATCTTGCCCAGTCTGGAGGACCTGCTCTTCTACACCATCGCCGAGGGCCAAGAAAAAATCCCAGCGCACAAATTCACCACAGTGAGTTGCTGAGAGGAGGAGAGAAAGTGACACAGTGTTTATGTTTGAGGATTTAATGGTTTACACTGTTTGACAGTCGAGATATTGTTATGAATAGGAGATGTTAAGGAGTAAGGAGGTTAAAGAGGGGAACCAAAACAGAGCCTTTCTTTTTAATCATTGTCTTTTTTCCAACATTTAGTTAGAAGTTTTAGGCATTCATGTGGAAATAAAAGCACAAATGAGTGTTTGGACGATTGTTATGCTTTTTTTTTTGTTCTTTCCAGGAAACTTCTTAGGAAAATGTGATCTAAAAACTACTTTAAAACGTCTAAAAATGCTGTTTCTAAACCTCATCGAAGCTGCCAGGAATACAACTCTGCTTATTTATCTGTTTTAGACTCAACTTAAAAATAGTCAAGTTTAAATATACTAGAAAAAAACCCAAAAGGTACAGACAGCTGTGTGAGGTAAAGTATAAAATCAGCTCTGAACTGTTCATTATTCTACCTTCAGCCTCCTCCTCTGTCTGTTATCTCTGCAAAGTAGTTACATCCTTACACAAGATCATAAAATATTACCATAAAGTATAAGTGTAAGTAGCAAAGCATCAGAATAAGTTCAACATATTGTACTTTTCCATTACAAATCCCCCTAAAATCTCATATAATCATGAAGGATATGAGCTCAGTGTCCTCTCAGCCCTGATTATCATTTGCAGGTAATTTAGATGTTTGCTTCATCTGACGTTACGTGTGTTTAATTAATTAATACATTTAATTTAATGCATCTACATTCAACTACCCGTGGTGTCACACATCCTCAGTTGCTGATGCAGACTGATGAAGACGATAACTTTATTGGCAGGGAACACAGAAAAAAACAGGAGTGAGATCACATGAAATAAAATAAAAAAGGAGGTTTATAGGATTTATATGTATTGATTCATAGCAAGTAAACAAAATGTGAATGTTACAGATAATTGGACGCAGGTTGCTTCTGTCTCTCTCTTCCTGGTTGAATTATGAGGCAGGTTGTCTCCTCCTGCCTCCTCTGTTAAGCTCTTCAGGAGCCTCGGTTCACGGCTCGTCACTTTATTGATTTTCTTGTCCAGCTGTCTTAATCACGCCGCTCCTCTCCTCCTCTCCTCTCCTCCTCTTCTTCTCTCTACAGGCTCTTAAAGCTACGGGTCTTCGCACAGGAGACCCCCGGCTGAAGGAATGTATGGAGATGCTGAAGGTGACGGTGAAAACCACGTCTGACGGAGCGCTGGACCGACACCTCTTTAAAAAGTATGCTTGTTTTTCTCCGTCACACCAGAATGACTTCTTGTGCAGAACATTTGCAGAAAGCCTTTTGAATTCATGTCTGCAGATCCAGATGTGCAGCTTCATTGAAAGAGAAGGAGATAGCTGTAAAAGATGCATTTAAAACGAGCTGAAAACACAAGAAAGACAGCTGTTGTTTGGCATGTTTTAATGTGTTAAAGCTAAAAAATAATGACAAATATTAAGGTGTTTATTTAGGATTTATTATAGAAAAAATGTCAAAAACTATTAAATGTGATCCCAAAATGAAACATCTGTGATTTAGATTGAAGGCAAAACTAGTAGAAATAAAAACACTAACTCAACACTAACATCTGGTGTTAAATAATAACTTTATTTTATTTTATTTTATTTTATTATATATATAATAAAGCACCTTTTTATACAAGTATTATAAAGTGCTTCACAGAAAACACATACAACCATTAATTATTCTTTTTAGTTTATAACGTGTTTTATAAGTTATGAAATAAATCATGAAGTTTTGTAGTATAACAACTTTTTAAAAGATTTGAAGGTATTTTTCTGCTTTGTGTGAGAGTAACAGGACCTTTCACCGATCAATATCAGCGGTCAAATCAATTATGTTGTGAGGATGCAGCAAATAATCATCATCAAGCACCAAAATAATTAGTCATTTATTGATAATACAGAGTCTAAAACCAGCATTTTTAACGTATTTGAAGCCTTAGTTTTTTGCTCCACAACTGGAGACAAAACAAGGATGGGTGTGGAAAAGAATAACATGAGCTTCCTCCAGTTGCACCGCTGCTGTTTCTTTTACAAACCCAGAGGAGAAAGGACGCTGTGACAGAACTGGGTGACAGCTTGTGAAACAGCGGCGTGTGTCGGGGGCATATGACGTTTCACAGAGGGAGAGCCGAATCCTCACTTATCAGACTCCAGCATGGCCGCTCCTGGATCCTGGCTCCTTGTTCCTAGCTCCTGGCTGGCGTCCATCACATCTCGCTCTCGCTCTCGCTCTCGCTCTCTCTCTCTCTCTCTCTCTCTCTCTCTCTCTCTCTCTCTCTCTCTCTCTCTCTCTCTCTCTCTCTCTCTCTCTCTCTCTCTTTTTCTTTCTTGCTCTCTCTCTCTCTCTCTCTCTCTCTCTCTCTCTCTCTCTCTCTCTCTCTTTCTCTTCTCCTCCGGGCTTATTTATAGAGCTCAGCCTCACAGAGGGGGGAAGCACGTGAGCGCGGGGCGGTACAGTGTAAGCGTTAGCGTGTGATTTCCCTGCAGGGATCCCATGCCACAGGGATTAGACAGGGTTTGATGCAGTGAGATAGCTGAGCCACAAATCTCTCTCTCTCTGTGTGTGTGTGTGTGTGTGTGTTTGCTACCGGAGAGGCACAGCTTCCACCTCACGGCTTCATTATGAGTCACACTGGTTTTTACTAGCTGTGGTCCCTTTTAATCGCTCAAGTGAAAAGGATCATGGCAAAATCTGAGGCTCTGATAGGAGTATATACACCAGAGTTATATGTGTTAATACTGTTAAAGAACTACTAACTAAAAAGAACAAAATTGGAGCTTGTAGGAATGGTTTGGTTCTCTCAGATGTGCAGAAATCCTTCCAATAACAGGATTTGGAGAGATTTTAGTGTGGAAGTAACGCAAATAATTACATGATGTTTTAGTCCAGAAGTTAAAGGATTCAACAATCAAGATTTTTTAACATTTAAGAGTCTGGTGGAAACTTTATAGAAAGCCACAAATAGTCACCAGTCTTTAGAGAGAAGTTAGTCATCTTCTCTGTTTGATTTGGCTCTGAAACCAACTTCAAAAAAATAAATAAAATCTGGTTAAGACAGTCCTCCTTTCTGTCTTTCATCCTCCCTTTCTCTGTGATAAGTAAGAGGACAGAAGCTACTCTGTGAAGAAACTTGTGTGAGCGTCGAACAGAAAAACAGCTCCAGTGAACAAAAGTTTTATATTACACAGTTTAAAAATATCAACTACAGCAGCACAGATTCAAAGCAGCAGCGGCAACTAAAAACAACTACATAGAAAAAAGCTGCTGTTGTGAGGTTTGCACTTTGAAATTCACTGCAAAGATTCATTATTAATATTAATATTATTTATAGGTCAAAGTGACTCTCTTTGCCTGTAAATAGCACACATCAGAGTCTACATAGATAGATAATTTAGTCTTTAGATATAAAATACATAATACAAGAAAGGTAATACATGCAGATTTGTTGAGAATAACAAAAGAGAAATGTGCAGGAGGAGCCAATAAAACCCATCAGGGCTCGTCAGGTGGCCGTCCTGTAGTGAAACATACAACCTAAAATCTTAAAAATAAAGAAGTTTAGTTAGTTAGTCACTTTATTCTGGTTTCCAGCAGCTCAATATAAGCATAAAAGTAATGAAGTAACTAACAGCAGACAATAAAAAGACAATATAAGAGTAAAATAAAGCCAATAGCAAGATAAAAAACATATGTAATGTCTAAAAAATAAATAAGGATACTATAATCTGTTATAAAAGCACATGACTTAATAAAGTGCAAGTTAAAATACAAATCCTTTGATTGATCGGGGTACAAAGGAGTTCCTGAGTTTGTTTATTCTGCATTTAGGAAGCAGCAGCAGTTTCTTCATCTGCAGGCCTACATTTATAAGTTAAAGGCTTCATTTACATTCCTAATTTTTTTTATACATATATATATTTAACACAATCTCCACCAGGACAGACTGATCCTCTTCATATCTTCTAAACTAGTATCTTCTCTCCTGTCTCTCAGATGCGTGCAGAGCAACATCGTTCTGCTCACTCAGGCCTTCAGGAAGAAGTTCGTCATCCCAGACTTCCAGTCCTTCTGCGGTCACATGGACGACCTGTTCGAAAACGCCAGAAACCTGTCAGGAGGGCAGGTGAGTGTTTTTAATTTGAGATAAACCAGTGTGAGGATTACGTTTTTTGTAATTTAACAACTGTCTGCTTTTACCACAGTGTGAAACATGTAGAGAAGATTTTGATCCTCTCTCTTTCTGTTGAATTAATTAAAACCACAAACCACATTTATTCAGATGTTGTTGTTTTTAAATCACTGCTGTTGTGTCGTGTTTGTAGGTGGCGGACTACATTCCCCAGCTGGCTCGCTTCAGCCCGGACCTGTGGGCCGTCTCCTTGTGCACTGTGGACGGACAGAGGTGCAATTTAACGAGATGTAGAAGTTTAATCAGACGTACAGTTACTCAGAGGGGTCGTGAAACTTTCTGAGATAGAGAGAAAACAAGACAGTCGACTCTTGAACTGTGGAGGAGAGAAATAAATGTAAACTTTTAACAAGCTGGCATGTCAGAAAGTTTACAGAGTTTAGAGATAAAAACAAGAAGATCACGTAACACACTATAGGAAGTTTGGATTTATAGTTGCAGGAACAGATTTTCTTACGTAATCATTGCTGCTTTGCAGAGTCACTGGCAGCAAACTCAGATGCTGAATTATCTCTTTTTTGATCTCATATTAAAGATTAGACCCAAGAGTCAGTGACAAATAAGGGTTGGCAAGATGAACATTCAGAAATATGTTAAAACTAGTTTTAAAAGCAGCATCAGGTTTGTTCAAATGTACATTTAGTATTTTTTTTGGTTGTATATCATTTGAAATGACATTTGCACCATTTTTTAACCAAAAGTAAGACTGAATGCTCCTGAAAATGTCAAATGGTGTAACCACAAAATACATGATTCCCCAGATTAAATGTAATATTTAGAACAATTGTATTCCATTACCTTTATTTAATATAAAAAGTTATAATGTAAGATCATGCCAAACTAGTTGATATGGTGTTTTATTGAGAATTTAGTGTTTTTAAGCAAGTTGAATTATTTGGTACAAAGTTTTTATGGTTACACCACTTAGACATTTTTAACCATAATCCTCTAATATATTCTCTCAAAATGGGTTAAAAGCAGAAATTTGATGCTGGGTCCACAAAAAAAGTTATTCATACGTTTATTTTCACATTTTAACCCCTTTAAATTTAAACTAAACCACATGGACACAATAAAACGTTTTTGAAGAGTTACATTCCTAATAGCATCTCTCTCTCTCGCTGTGTGTTTTAGGCACACTGTCGGCGACACTAAGGTCCCTTTCTGTCTGCAGTCTTGTGTTAAGCCGCTCAAATACGCCATCGCCGTCCACGACCACGGCACCGAGTACGTGCACCGCTTCATCGGCAAGGAGCCCAGCGGTCTGCGGTTCAACAAGCTCTTCCTGAACGAGGAAGGTGAGACTCTCCGCTCCTGTACTTTATGTTTCATATCTCGTGTGTGTGTGTGTGTTTCATATCTCTTGTGTGTTTGCATCGTGACTCAAGTGTAAGAGGAGCCATCCTTGGTTGGCCTTGGTTGCCATGGAAGTGTGATAAATTGTTAATGAGAGGTTGCAGAGCTGCCAATGTGGAATAGAGAGATTTAAGAACCTGGACAATATAAAAGCTGCTGACATGCAGGATGTGGCATTAAACTGCATAGTGCATTTAAAAAGAAAAGCAGTTTTCCACAAGAATTAAGTGACCCGAGCAGAGGAAGAGGGAGCGTTCAAGTGTTTGTGTGTTTAACATTAAATAAAATGTGTTTAAATGAGTAAATAAGACTTTTCATGGTTTAAAAAGTTTAAAATCACTCATTTTTAGCTGTGCATGTTCTAATAAAAGCTCAATAAATCCTGTATTGTCGTAGTTTATTGTGAGGCCTCACTCCTCATAGCAGGGATCGGTCTATTGCTGGATTTTGAGACTAAACACACTTGAATTCTGCAGGTTTTATTTAGGTTATAAAGTCAGTTTGTGGTATTTTCCGTCTTTGTTTCACCAGTTTCTTTTTTTTTTTCTTTTCTTTTTTTACATCGTCCCGACTTGTTATATAAGAAGATTAAATCACAGGACAGGAAGTGGTGTAATGCTGCACTGTGTGTGTTTTTTTAGTTGTGTGTGTTATTTGATTCTGTGTACTGTAACCTCATTATACTGATGTTCACTGCAGATTATTCAGCTGCATTGTTGACCTCTAGTGTCCTTTTTGTTGATTTATTTAATACTTTTTTTTTTTTTTTTACATTTTTCTTGTTCATTTTCA